>NW_026290606.1:0-3812 GCF_023373465.1 Oncorhynchus keta
AGAGATAATTGCATAATTATCGTATTTCGTCGCCCCTAACGTAGCCTTCACTGCTATTCGCCCAGGAGCTAGCTAACGCACACAGATTAGCATCACTGTAGTGCTATTCACTCAACTGTACGACTTGGATTAGTTCAGTGTTAACTAGCTACATAGCTGTCTTTGTTTCTAAGATAATTGTGTAGTTTAGTGTGTAGCCTTTGGAGTGATTATCTTAATTCACTGAGGTCTTCGCTGAAGCCAGCTATTTGTCGCTCCCAACGAGACTTCTGCTAGCTAGCCAACAGCTAACTGCTAACAGCTAGCCAACGCCTGCTGTTTTGAATTCAACAACCCGGTCAGGTGGTTTCACATTTTCGCTTTCATTGCAGTGCAGCGTTTGATTTGTTTGATCGTGGCTAGCTGCATAGCCGCCTTTGTTTCAAAGATAATTGTGTAGTCTAGACCGATTCCCTAGGTTAGCTAGCCAGCTATTGTCGTTTTAACTCAACGTAACGTAAACAACACTGTTAGCTAGCCAGCTAGCCCCTCGAATAGCAGCACTGTAGAATTATTACACTCAACGGAACGACTTGATTAGTGTAGTGTCAACAACGCAGCTACTGCCAGCTAGCCTATTTTAGCAGTACTGTATCATTTTAATCATTTTAGTCAATAAGATTCTTGCTACGTAGTTTAACTTTCTGAACATTCGAGACGTGTAGTCCGCTTGTCATTCCATTTCCTTGCATTAGCGTAGCCTTTTCTGTAGCTCTGTCAACTATGTGTCTGTTCATCCCTGTTCTCTCCTCTCTGCACAGACCATACAAACGCTCCACATTGATCGTGGCCGCGACCACCCTAACCTGGTGGTCCCAGCTGCCATTTACCTCCACGTGGAGTTCCAGGTCTCTGGTAGCCTCTGAACTGCAATCTCATGGCCAACAAGGCAGAGTTCATCTCAGCCTATGCCTCCCTCCAGTCCCTTGACTTCTTGGCACTGACGAAACATGGATCACCACAGATAACACTGCTACTTCCTACTGCTCTCTCCTCGTCCGCCCACGTGTTCTCGCACACCCGGAGAGCTTCTGGTCAGCGGGTGGTGGCACTGGATCCTCATCTCTCCCAAGTGGTCTTTTCTCTTTCTCCCTTACCCATCTGTCTATTGCCTCCTTTGGAATTCCATGCTGTCACAGTTACCAGCCCTTTCAAGCTTAACATCCTTATCATTTATCGCCCTCCAGGTTCCTCGGAGAGTTCATCATGAGCTTGATGCCTTGATAAGCTCCTTTCCTGAGGACGGCTCACCTCTCACAGTTCTGGGCGACTTTAACCTCCCCACGTCTACCTTTGACTCATTCCTCTCTGCCTCCTTCCTTTCCCCTCCTCTCCTCTTTGACCTCACCCTCTCACCTCCCCTACTCACAAGGCAGGCAATACGCTTGACCTCATCTTTACTAGATGCTGTTCTTCCACTAACCTCATTGCAACTCCTCCAAGTCTCCGACCACTACCTTGTATCCTTTCCCTCTCGCTCTCATCCAACACTTCCCACACTGCCCCTACTCGGATGGTATCGCGCCGTCCCAACTTCGCTCCCTCCCCCCGCTACTCTCTCCTTCCATCCTATCTCTCTTCCCTCTGCTCAAACTTTCTCCAACCTATCTCCTGATTCTGCCTCCTCAACCTCCTCTCCTCCCTCATTGCATTTTGACTCCCTATGTCCCCTATCCCTCCAGGCCGGCTCGGTCCTCCCTCCCGCTCCGTGGCTCGACGACTCATTGCGAGCTCACAGAACAGGGTTCCGGGCAGCCGAGCGGAAATGGAGGAAAATCCCGCCCCTGCGGGACCTGGCATCCTTTTCACTCCCTCCTCTACATTTTCCTCCTCTGTCTCTGCTGCTAAAGCCACTTTCTACCATTCTAAATTCCAAGCATCTGCCTCTAACCCTAGGAAGCTCTTTTTTTGCCACCTTCTCCTCCCTCCTGAATCCTCCCCTCCCTCCTCCTCTCTGCAGATGACTTTCACAACCATTTTGAAAAGAAGGTCGATGACATCCGATCCTCGCTTGCTAAGTCAAACGACACCGCTGGTTCTGCTCACACTGCCCTACCCTATGCTCTGACCTCTTTCTCCTCTCTCTCCAGATGAAATCTCGCTGCCTTGTGACGGCCGGCCGCCCAACAACCTGCCCGCTTGACCCTATCCTCCTCTCTTCTCCAGACCATTTCCGGAGACTTTCTCTCTTTACTCTACCTCGCTCATCAACTCATCCCTGACCGCTGGCTACGCCCTCCCGTCTTCAGAGAGCGAGAGTTGCACCCCTTCTGAAAAAACTCTACACTCGATCCCTCCGATGTCAACAACTACAGACCAGTATCCCTTCTCTTTTCTCTCCAAAACTCTTGAGCGTGCCGTCCTTGGCCAGCTCTACCGCTATCTCTCTCAGAATGACCTTTCTTGATCCAAATCAGTCAGGTTTCAAGACTAGTCATTCAACTGAGACTGCTCTTCTCTGTATCACGGAGGCGCTCCGCACTGCTAAAGCTAACTCTCTCTCCTCTGCTCTCATCCTTCTAGACCCACGGCTGCCTTCGATACTGTGAACCATCAGATCCTCCTCTCCACCTTCTCTCCGAGTTGGGTATCTCCGGCGCGGCCCACGCTTGGATTGCTTCTCCTACCTGACAGGTCGTTTCCTACAGGTGGCGTGGCGAGAATCTGTCTCCTCACCACGCGCCTCATCACTGGTGTCCCCAGGGCTCTGTCCTAGGCCCTCTCTTATTTCCCGCTATACACCAAGTCACTTGGCTCTGTCATAACCTCACATGGTCTCTCCTATCATTGCTATGCAGACGACACACAATTAATCTCTCCTTTCCCTGATGACCAGGTGGCGAATCGCATTCTGCATGTCTGGCAGACATATCAGTGTGGATGACGGATCACCACTCAAGCTGAACCTCAGCAAGACGGAGCTCCCTCTTCCTCCCGGGGAAGGGACTGCCCGCTCCATGATTCGCCATCACGGTTGACAACTCCATTGTGTCCTCCTCCCAGAGCTAAGAACCTGGGCGTGATCTCTGGACAACACCCTGACGTTCTCAACTAACATCAAGGCGGTGTCCCGTTCCTGTAGGTTCATGCTTGCCAACATCCGCAGAGTACGACCCTGCCTCACACAGGAAGCGGCGCAGGTCCTAATCCAGGCACTTGTCATCTCCCGTCTTGATTACTGCACCCCGCTGTTGGCTGGGCTCGCCTGTGCCATTAAACCTCTACAACTCATCCAGAACGCCGCAGCCCGCCTGGTGTTCAACCTTCCCAAGTTCTTCTCACGTCACTTCGCTCTTCCGCTTCCACTGGCTTCCAGTTGTCAGATCCGCTACAAGACCATGGTGCTCGCCTACGGAGCTGTGAGGGGAACGGCACTCAGTACCTCCAGGCTCTGATCAGGCCCTACACTCCAAACAAGGGCACTGGTGTTCATCCACCTCTGGCCTGCTCGCCTCCCTACCACTGAGGAAGTACAGTTCCCGCTCAGCCCAGTCAAAACTGTTCGCTCTGGCCCCCAATGGGTGGAACAAACTCCTCACGACGCCAGGACAGCGGAGTCAATCACCACCTTCCGGAGACACCTGAAACCCCACCTCTTCAAGGAATACCTAGGATAGGGTAAGTAAGGGTAAGTAATCCTTCTCACCCCCCTTCTCCCCCAACAAGATTTAGATGCAAGTGGCTGTTCCACTGGTTGTCATAAGGTGTATGCACCAATTTGTAAGTCGCTCTGGATAAGAGCGTCTGCTAAATGACTTAAATGTAAATGTAAA
>NW_026290607.1:0-2639 GCF_023373465.1 Oncorhynchus keta
GAGCAGGGGTGTCAAAGTCAAATGGACGGAGGGCCAAATAAAAATTTAGCTACAAGCCGAGGGCCGGACTGTTCGAATGTTCATTGAAAAATTTTTAAATGACGCATATAGTCTAGTGAACCTAATTGAACCTACTGAAAACCTAACAAATATATTCCAATATGATCAGATAAATAAAGCAATATTTTCTTATGGCTCTGTCAGTAATCTTTAATTTTCAACAGACACAAAAGACAAATTTCCTTTATATAAAAATCCCCATAACATGAACATTAAATGAAAGAAACCGGTATTCAAGGCACCATCAGTAGCCTATATTTTCTATTTTAGCAAAAGTGGGCTAAATTTACTTCAAAGAAAAAAACAATAATAGCAATTTTCTATCATCCACTCAACTGAAATATTTTTAAAATATAATTGGATTGAAATACAATAAAATAAAGTGCAAAAATCTATTAATCAAAAACAACACTTTGTTTAAGGAGAAGTAACATGCAGTGAAAACAAATATTAAACTTACTTTAAACTTGAACTGAGTAAAAACTCTAAATATGTGATTGCACAGTAATGTCTACTTGTTTGAGGTTGAGGGTGATACTTGCGGTGTCCCATCTTTTTCCACAAGTTCATCAATGTTCGTGGCTCTGAGCTGGAGGAAATCCTCAGAATTGAGTGGAGGTGTTCAGCAGTAAGTCGACTTCTGTGTGATGTTTTGTTCAAGTTCATCAAAGAAAACAGTTGTTCACATTAGGTATGTGCTGCCAAACATAGACAACGTTGATAGCCTGTGCGCAGCTGGGGCATTGTGTCGGGAGGAAACGGGCGAACCCGCAGCACCCACTGCCGCATATTTTGCCCTCAGTGCATCATTGCATTGAGGTCAATCAACTCCATTTGAGGTTTGGTGGTGAGCTTTCCACGTCAACAGCAAATGGGTTACCGAGCAGTTCCAACCTGCTTTTTGTGCTTCAAAGTCAGCAAATCGGCGTGGAAAGTCAGCGGCAAGCATACCTTTTTTATCAGCCAACTGTGCGCCGGAACGCACTGGTAGAGAGCTTCTTTCATGGTCTGGCAGCTGGGAAAGTGGCTCAAATTTTCTTTCCGCATCTGGCGCTCTCCCACAGAGTCAGTTTGGTTTTAAATGCCTTCACTGTACTGTACATATCAGAGATGACACGATCCCGACCCTGCAGCTGCAAGTTCATTGCATTCAGATGACTCGTAATGTCACACAGAAAAGCCATTTCACACAGAAACATTTCGTCTCGGAGTTGTGTTGTGTCTTTCCTTTGCTGTCCAAGAACAGACAAATCTCCTCACGCTTCAAACATCTTTGAAGCACCTTTCCCTGGCTTAGCCATCGCACCTCTGTGTGATAAGGCAAATCACCATGCTCCGTTTCTAACTCCGTCAGAAAATGCCTTGAACTGGCGGTGATTCAAACCTTGGCTCTGATAAAGTTAACTGTGCGCGTGATGATGCTCTCATTACATGCTCCATTTTCAAGGCTTTACCGCACAACGCTTCCTGGTGTATGATACAAATGATAAGCTGTCAGCCCACCTGTCGCGTTTTCCTCTTGCATCTTTTCCCGTATCTTCGCCACCAGTCCGCTCCTGTGTGTCCACACATCGCAGGTGCTCCGTCGGCTGTCAAACCCACGCAGTTTTTCCCAAGGCAGCTCCATCTCATTTACACATCTTGACACCCTTCATACAAATCATGCCCCCGTAGTTGTGCCATGCATAGGACGTAGCCAAAAACTCCTCTGTCACGCTTAGGCTGGAGTCCACCCGCGGATGAAAATTGACAACTGGGCAATGTCAGAAATGTCGGTGCTCTCATCCACAGCCAAGGAATATGCAATGAAATCTTTTCCTTTTCACAAGCTGCTCTTTTAGATTGATGGACAACTGGTCTACTCTCTCGGCAATGGTGTTTCTGCTCAGACTCACATTTAAAAAGAGTTGCCTTTTTTCTGGGCAAACTTCGTCTTCACAAACTTTAATCATGCAGTTTTTGATGAAATCCCCCCTCCGTAAATGGCCGGGCTGATTTAGCGATCTCTTCTGCCAAAATAAAACTGGCCTTGACAGCAGCCTGGCCTTGTGATTTGGCTTTTGAACAGAGCCTGTCGAGATTTGAGGCCTCGTTTTAATTCCTCTGCCTTTTGTAGCCTTTGTTCCATGTCCATATTCTTGTTTTTGTCCGCGTGTTTCGTTTCATAATGTCGTCTCAGATTATACTTTTCAGTACCGCCACACTTTCTCCACACAGAAGACACACAGGTTTTCCAGCTACCTCCGTGAACAAATACTCCGACTCCCACCTTGTTTGAAACCCCGGTTCTCAGTGTCCACCTTCCGTTTTGCCATTTTTGATGGGTATCTGAAAGTTAATTTTACTGTGATGCTGACAACTGCTGTGCCAATAAATATTGAAATGAAGCAGCCTACTGCTCGGCGCGCCACCGTTGCATTGTGGGAAATGTAGTATTGGTGCGTGTAAAAGATCTGCGGGCTGCCGGCTTGCTGCGGTCTGCGGGCCGGTTCTAATAATAAATCAAGATCATCCCAGGGGCCGTAAAAACCTTCTCAAGGGCCGGATGCGGCCCGCTGGCCTTGACTCTGACATATGTG
>NW_026290608.1:0-2870 GCF_023373465.1 Oncorhynchus keta
TATGGTCCCTGTTATGTTGTCCCTGTTGTCCCTCCAGACCAGTCAGTCTGGTCCCTGTTATGTTGTCCCTCCAGACCAGTCAGTCTGGTCCCTGTTATTACATTACATTACATTTAAGTCATTTAGCAGACGCTCTTATCCAGAGCGACTTACAAATTGGTGCATACACCTTATGACAACCAGTGGAACAGCCACTTGCATCTAAATCTTGTTGGGGGGTGAGAAGGGGGGTGAGAAGGATTACTTACCCTTACTTACCCTATCCTAGGTATTCCTTGAAGAGGTGGGGTTTCAGGTGTCTCCGGAAGGTGGTGATTGACTCCGCTGTCCTGGCGTCGTGAGGGAGTTTGTTCCACCATTGGGGGCCAGAGCAGCGAACAGTTTTGACTGGGCTGAGCGGGAACTGTACTTCCTCAGTGGTAGGGAGGCGAGCAGGCCAGAGGTGGATGAACGCAGTGCCCTTGTTTGGGTGTAGGGCCTGATCAGAGCCTGGAGGTACTGAGGTGCCGTTCCCCTCACAGCTCCGTAGGCGAGCACCATGGTCTTGTAGCGGATGCGAGCTTCAACTGGAAGCCAGTGGAGATGGTAAGTTGGTGGTTGAAGATATCCCTCTAGTGGTGTGGGGGATGTGCTTTGGCAAAGTGGGTGGGGTTATATCCTTCCTGTTTGGCCCTGTCCGGGGTGTCCTCGGATGGGGCCACAGTGTCTCCTGACCCCTCCTGTCTCAGCCTCCAGTATTTATGCTGCAGTAGTTTATGTGTCGGGGGCTAGGGTCAGTTTGTTATATCTGGAGTACTTCTCCTGTCCTATTCAGTGTCCTGTGTGAATCTAAGTGTGCGTTCTCTAATTCTCTCCTTCTCTCTTTCTTTCTCTCTCTCGGAGGACCTGAGCCCTAGGACCATGTCCCAGGACTACCTGACATGAGGACTCCTTGCTGTCCCCAGTCCACCTGGCCATGCTCCTGCTCCAGTTTCAACTGACCTGAGCCCTAGGACCGTGCCCCAGGACTACCTGACATGAAGGCTCCTTGCTGTCCCCAGTCCACCTGACTGTGCTGCTGCTCCAGTTTCAACTGTTCTGCCTTATTATTATTCGACCATGCTGGTCATTTATGAACATTTGAACATCTTGGTCATGTTCTGTTATAATCTCTACCCGGCACAGCCAGAAGAGGACTGGCCACCCCACATAGCCCGGTTCCTCTCTAGGTTTCTTCCTAGGTTTTGGCCTTTCTAGGGAGTTTTTCCTAGCCACCGTGCTTTACACCTGCATTGTTTGCTGTTTGGGGTTTTAGGCTGGGTTTCTGTACAGCACTTTGAGATATCAGCTGATGTACGAAGGGCTATATAAATAAATTTGATTTGATTTGATTTGATTTGGAGAGAGCGGAGGAGCGGGGTGACGTGGAGAGAACTTGGGAAGGTTGAACACCAGACGGGCTGCGGCGTTCTGGATGAGTTGTAGGGGTTTAATGGCACAGGCAGGGAGCCCAGCCAACAGCGAGTTGCAGTAATCAAGACGGGAGATGACAAGTGCCTGGATTAGGACCTGCGCCGCTTCCTGTGTGAGGCAGGGTCGTACTCTGCGGATGTTGTAGAGCATGAACCTACAGGAACGGGACACCGCCTTGATGTTAGTTGAGAACGTCAGGGTGTTGTCCAGGATCACGCCAAGGTTCTTAGCGCTCTGGGAGGAGGACACAATGGAGTTGTCAACCGTGATGGCGAGATCATGGAACGGGCAGTCCTTCCCGGGAGGAAGAGGAGCTCCGTCTTGCTGAGGTTCAGCTTGAGGTGGTGATCCGTCATCCATACTGATATGTCTGCCAGACATGCAGAGATGCGATTCGCCACCTGGTCATCAGAAGGGGGAAAGGAGAAGATTAATTGTGTGTCGTCTGCATAGCAATGATAGGAGAGACCATGTGAGGTTATGACAGAGCCAAGTGACTTGGTGTATAGCGAGAATAAGAGAGGGCCTAGAACAGAGCCCTGGGGGACACCAGTGGTGAGAGCGCGTGGTGAGGAGACAGATTCTCGCCACGCCACCTGGTAGGAGCGACCTGTCAGGTAGGACGCAATCCAAGCGTGGGCCGCGCCGGAGATGCCCAACTCGGAGAGGGTGGAGAGGAGGATCTGATGGTTCACAGTATCGAAGGCAGCCGATAGGTCTAGAAGGATGAGAGCAGAGGAGAGAGAGTTAGCTTTAGCAGTGCGGAGCGCCTCCGTGATACAGAGAAGAGCAGTCTCCAGTTGAATGACTAGTCTTGAAACCTGACTGATTTGGATCAAGAAGGTCATTCTGAGAGAGATAGCGGTAGAGCTGGCCAAGGACGGCACGCTCAAGAGTTTTGGAGAGAAAAGAGAGAAGGGATACTGGTCTGTAGTTGTTGACATCGGAGGGATCGAGTGTAGGTTTTTTCAGAAGGGGTGCAACTCTCGCTCTCTTGAAGACGGGAGGGACGTAGCCAGCGGTCAGGGATGAGTTGATGAGCGAGGTGAGGTAAGGGAGAAGGTCTCCGGAAATGGTCTGGAGAAGAGAGGAGGGGATAGGGTCAAGCGGGCAGGTTGTTGGGCGGCCGGCCGTCACAAGACGCGAGATTTCATCTGGAGAGAGAGGGAGAAAGAGGTCAGAGCATAGGGTAGGGCAGTGTGGGCAGAACCAGCAGTGTCGTTTGACTTAGCAAACGAGGATCGGATGTCATCGACCTTCTTTTCAAAATGGTTGACGAAGTCATCTGCAGAGAGGAGGAGGGAGGGGGGAGGATTCAGGAGGGAGGAGAAGGTGGCAAAGAGCTTCCTAGGGTTAGAGGCAGATGCTTGGAATTTAGAGTGGTAGAAAGTGGCTTTAGCAGCAGAGACAGAGGAGGA
>NW_026290609.1:0-5061 GCF_023373465.1 Oncorhynchus keta
GAAGAGTAAGGATCGGACCAAGATGCAGCGTGGTAAGTGTCCGTAATGCATTTAGTACAGACACATGAACACTCGAACAAAAACAATAAACGATAACGTGAAATCTACAACAACCGAACCAGTACCGTCGGCGACAATCACCCACAAACCAACAGTGAAACCCCAGGCTACCTAAGTATGGTTCTCAATCAGAGACAACCAGGCTACCTAAGTATGGTTCTCAATCAGAGACAACCAGCCTACCTAAGTATGGTTCTCAATCAGAGACAACCAGGCTACCTAAGTATGGTTCTCAATCAGAGACAACCAGCCTACCTAAGTATGGTTCTCAATCAGAGACAACCAGGCTACCTAAGTATGGTTCTCAATCAGAGACAACCAGCCTACCTAAGTATGGTTCTCAATCAGGGACAACCAGGCTACCTAAGTATGGTTCTCAATCAGGGACAACCAGGCTACCTAAGTATGGTTCTCCAATCAGGGACAACCAGGCTACCTAAGTATGGTTCTCAATCAGGAACAACCAGGCTACCTAAGTATGGTTCTCAATCAGGGACAACCAGGCTACCTAAGTATGGTTCTCAATCACGGACAACCAGGCTACCTAAGTATGGTTCTCAATCCCAGGGACAACCAGGCTACCTAAGTATGGTTCTCAATCCAGGGACAACCAGGCTACCTAAGTATGGTTCTCAATCAGGACAACCAGGCTACCTAAGTATGGTTCTCAATCCAGGGACAACCAGGCTACCTAAGTATGGTTCTCAATCAGAGACAACCAGGCTACCTAAGTATGGTTCTCAATCAGGGACAACCAGGCTACTGCCTAAGTATGAAAGTTCTCAATCAGGGACAACCAGGCTACCTAAGTATGGTTCTCAATCAGGGACAACCAGGCTACCTAAGTATGGTTCTCAATCCAGGGACAACCAGGCTACCTAAGTATGGTTCTCCAATCAGGGACAACCTGGCTACCTAAGTATGGTTCTCAATCAGAGACAACCAGGCTACCTAAGTATGGTTCTCAATCAGGGACAACCAGGCTACCTAAGTATGGTTCTCAATCAGGGACAACCAGGCTACCTAAGTATGGTTCTCAATCAGAGACAACCAGGCTACCTAAGTATGATTCTCAATCAGGGACAACCAGGCTACCTAAGTATGATTCTCAATCAGGGACAACCAGGCTACCTAAGTATGGTTCTCAATCAGGAACAACCAGGCTACCTAAGTATGATTCTCAATCAGAGACAACCAGGCTACCTAAGTATGGTTCTCAATCAGAGACAACCAGGCTACCTAAGTATGGTTCTCAATCAGGGACAACCAGGCTACCTAAGTATGGTTCTCAATCAGGGACAACCAGGCTACCTAAGTATGGTTCTCAATCAGAGACAACCAGGCTACCTAAGTATGATTCTCAATCAGGGACAACCAGGCTACCTAAGTATGATTCTCAATCAGGGACAACCAGGCTACCTAAGTATGGTTCTCAATCAGGGACAACCAGGCTACCTAAGTATGGTTCTCAATCAGGGACAACCAGGCTACCTAAGTATGGTTCTCAATCCAGGGACAACCAGGCTACCTAAGTATGGTTCTCAATCAGGGACAACCAGGCTACCTAAGTATGGTTCTCAATCAGAGACAACCAGGCTACCTAAGTATGGTTCTCAATCAGAGACAACCAGGCTACCTAAGTATGGTTCTCAATCAGGGACAACCAGGCTACCTAAGTATGGTTCTCAATCAGGGACAACCAGGCTACCTAAGTATGGTTCTCAATCAGGGACAACCAGGCTAACTAAGTATGGTTCTCAATCAGGGACAACCAGGCTACCTAAGTATGATTCTCAATCAGGGACAACCAGGCTACCTAAGTATGGTTCTCAATCAGGGACAACCAGGCTACCTAAGTATGGTTCTCAATCAGGGACAACCAGGCTACCTAAGTATGGTTCTCAATCAGGGACAACCAGGCTACCTAAGTATGGTTCTCAATCAGGGACAACCAGGCTACCTAAGTATGGTTCTCAATCAGAGACAACCAGGCTACTAAGTATGGTTCTCAATCAGAGACAACCAGGCTACCTAAGTATGGTTCTCAATCAGGGACAACCAGGCTACCTAAATATGGTCCTCAATCAGGGACAACAGGCTACCTAAGTATGATTCTCAATCCAAGAGACAACCAGGCTACCTAAGTATGGTTCTCAATCAAGGGACAACCAGGCTACCTAAGTATGATTCTCAATCAGAGACAATACTGACTTACCTGCCTCTGTTGAGAACCATGCTAAACCGAACTCAAAACCCCAACATAGACAAAACAAACATAGACTGCCACCCCAACTCCGCCCTGATACCATACTAAATAAAGACAAAACAAACATAGACTGCCCACCCCAACTCACGCCCTGATACCATACTAAATAAAGACAAAACAAACATAGACTGCCCACCCCAACTCACGCCCTGATACCATACTAAATAAAGACAAAACAAACATAGACTGCCCACCCCAACTCACGCCCTGATGCCATACTAAATAAAGACAAAACAAACATAGACTGCCCACCCTAACTCACGCCCCTGATACCATACTAAATAAAGACAAAACAAACATAGACTGCCCACCCCAACTCACGCCCTGATACCATACTAAATAAAGACAAAACAAACATAGACTGCCCCACCCCAACTCACGCCCTGATACCATACTAAATAAAGACAAAACAAACATAGACTGCCCACCCCAACTCACGCCCTGATACCATACTAAATAAAGACAAAACAAACATAGACTGCCCACCCCAACTCACGCCCTGATACCATACTAAAATAAAGACAAAACAAACATAGACTGCCCACCCCAACTCACCCCTGATACCATACTAAATAAAGACAAAACAAACATAGACTGCCCACCCCAACTCACGCCCTGATACCATACTAAATAAAGACAAAACAAACATAGACTGCCCACCCCAACTCACGCCCTGATACCATACTAAATAAAGACAAAACAAACATAGACTGCCCACCCCAACTCACGCCCTGATACCATACTAAATAAAGACAAAACAAACATAGACTGCCCACCCCAACTCACGCCCTGATACCATACTAAATAAAGACAAAACAAACATAGACTGCCCACCCCAACTCACGACGATACCATACTAAATAAAGACAAAACAAACATAGACTGCCCACCCCAACTCACGCCCCACGATACCATACTAAATAAAGACAAAACAAACATAGACTGCCCACCCCAACTCACGCCCTGATACCATACTAAATAAAAGACAAAACAAACATAGACTGCCCACCCCAACTCACGCCCCGATACCATACTAAATAAAGACAAAACAAACATAGACTGCCCACCCCAACTCACGCCCTGATACCATACTAAATAAAGACAAAACAAACATAGACTGCCCACCCCAACTCACAGCCTGATACCATACTAAATAAAGACAAAACAAAGGAAATAAAGGTCAGAACGTGACACCTAGACCCTCTACAACTGTACCTCGTAACAATCTGACTTTCTGTCAGAGATATTGAAACTGTAATGTCATTTTGAAAGGGTAACATTTCTACGCAGCCAGATAGGACAGTCACAGATTCTGACCAAATTGACTGGACATATCAATATAAATGGACTATTTATTCATACAGACATACTTAGTTAACATATTTATATTTACTTTGGTTCAAAACGATTATCCTTTGACCTTTTACTGCAGTGTGGCTAAATCATGATCACACAGGGTTTCTTGGTCGTCTTATTGGCTTCAAAAAAGAAGACGCATTCACCATGTCAGACATCGCATTGAAATGTATTCAATTTTGAGTTGAGCATCCCAATATTACACTTTAAATACATCACAGGAGACTGAAATATAAAATCACCTTTCGACATAGAAACACACCGGATTTTTCAAATGTACATTTTTTAGTTTATTTTATGTTTATTAATTATGAAAAGTATGAAAAATATGAATAGAATTTTACCCACGATGCCACTAGATTTGGACATTTGACTGTAGGAAAGGACTACATCATACAGATACTCATTAAAATTATTTTTTCCCCCCAGATAATATGTCAACAAAAAAATACCTTTCTCAGATCCCATCTAACTACTCAGAAAGACACTTCCCTAAATAGTGCACTACATTTGACCAGGGCCCTGGTATATATATAAGACCTTTCTCAGATCCCATCTAACTACTCAGAAAGACACTTCCCTAAATAGTGCACTACATTTGACCAGGGCCCTGGTATATATATAAGACCTTTCTCAGATCCCATCTAACTACTCAGAAAGACACTTCCCTAAATAGTGCACTACATTTGACCAGGGCCCTGGTATATATATAAGACCTTTCTCAGATCCCATCTAACTACTCAGAAAAGACACTTCCTAAATAGTGCACTACATTTGACCAGGGCCCTGGTATATATATAAGACCTTTCTCAGATCCCATCTAACTACTCAGAAAGACACTTCCCTAAATAGTGCACTACATTTGACCAGGGCCCTGGTATATATATAAGACCTTTCTCAGATCCCATCTAACTTCTCAGAAAGACACTTCCCTAAATAGTGCACTACATTTGACCAGGGCCTAGTATATATATAAGACCTTTTCTCAGATCCCATCTAACTACTCAGACACTTCCTAAAAAGACACATTTGACCCCTGGTATATATATAAATCAGATCCCATCTAACTACTCAGAAAGCTAAATAGTACTACATTTGACCAGGGCCCTGGTATATATATAAGACCTTTCTCAGATCCCATCCTAACTACTCAGAAAGACATCTAGTGCACTACATTTGACAGGGCCCAGAACCTTTCTCAGACTAACTTCCCTAAATAGTGCACTACATTTGACCAGGGCCCTGGTATATATATAAGACCTTTCTCAGATCCCATCTAACTACTCAGAAAGACACTTCCCTAAATAGTGCACTACATTTGACCAGGGCCCTGGTATATATATAAGACCTTTCTCAGATCCCATCTAACTACTCAGAAA
>NW_026290610.1:0-4801 GCF_023373465.1 Oncorhynchus keta
CTCACCTCCTGGCTACACTAGTGACCATATCCCCCGTGCATCCCGCAAAGGCGGAGGTGTTGCTAACATTTACGATAGCAAATTTCAATTTACAAAAAAAAAAATGACGTTTTCGTCTTTTGAGCTTCTAGTCATGAAATCTATGCAGCCTACTCAATCACTTTTTATAGCTACTGTTTATACAGGCCTCCTGGGCCATATACAGCGTTTCTCACTGAGTTCCCTGAATTCCTATCAGACCTTGTAGTCATTGCAGATAATATTCTAATCTTTGGTGACTTTAATATTCACATGGAAAAGTCCACAGACCCACTCCAAAAGGCTTTTGGAGCCATCATCGACTCAGTGGGTTTGTCCAACATGTCTCTGGACCCACTCACTGTCACAGTCATACGCTGGACCTAGTTTTGTCCCATGGAATAAATGTTGTGGATCTTAATGTTTTCCTCATAATCCTGGACTATCGGACCACCATTTTATTACGTTTGCAATTGCAACAAATAATCTGCTCAGACCCCAACCAAGGAACATCAAAAGTCGTGCTATAAATTCACAGACAACACAAAGATTCCTTGATGCCCTTCCAGACTCCCTCTGCCTACCCAAGGACGCCAGAGGACAAAAATCCGTTAACCACCTAACTGAGGATCTCAATTTAACCTTGCGCAATACCCTAGATGCAGTTGCACCCCTAAAAACTAAAAAAATGTCTCATAAGAAACTAGCTCCATGGTACACAGAAAATACCCGAGCTCTGAAGCAAGCTTCCAGAAAATTGGAACGGAAATGGCGCCACACCAAACTGGAAGTCTTCCGACTAGCTTGGAAGGACGGTACCCTGCAGTACCGAAGAGCCCTTACTGCTGCTCGATCGTCCTATTTTTCTAACTTAATTGAGGAAAATAAGAACAATCCGAAATTCCTTTTTTGATACTGTGGCAAAGCTAACTAAAAAGCAGCATTCCCCAGAGAGGATGACTTTCACTTTAGCAGTGATAAATTCATGAACTTCTTTGAGGAAAAGATTATGATTATTAGAAAGCAAATTACGGACTCCTCTTTAAACCTGCGTATTCCTCCAAACCTCAGTTGTCCTGAGTCTGCACAACTCTGCCAGGACCTAGGATCAAGAGAGACGCTCAAGTGTTTTAGTACTATATCTCTTGACACAATGATGAAAATAATCATGGCCTCTAAACCTTCAAGCTGTATACTGGACCCTATTCCAACTAAACTACTGAAAGAGCTGCTTCCTGTGCTTGGCCCTCCTATGTTGAACATAATAAACGGCTCTCTATCCACTGGATGTGTACCAAACTCACTAAAAGTGGCAGTAATAAAGCCTCTCTTGAAAAAGCCAAACCTTGACCCAGAAAATATAAAAACTATCGGCCTATATCGAATCTTCCATTCCTCTCAAAGATTTTAGAGAAGGCTGTTGCGCAGCAACTCACTGCCTTCCTGAAGACAAACAATGTATACGAAATGCTTCAGTCTGGTTTTAGACCCCATCATAGCACTGAGACGGCACTTGTGAAGGTGGTAAATGACATTTTATGGCATCGGACCGAGGCTCTGCATCTGTCCTCGTGCTCCTAGACCTTAGTGCTGCTTTTGATACCATCGATCACCACATTCTTTTGGAGAGATTGGAAACCCAAATTGGTCTACACGGACATGTTCTGGCCTGGTTTAGGTCTTATCTGTCGGAAAGATATCAGTTTGTCTCTGTGAATGGTTTGTCCTCTGACAAATCAACTGTACATTTCGGTGTTCCTCAAGGTTCTGTTTTAGGACCACTATTGTTTTCACTATATATTTTACCTCTTGGGGATGTTATTCGAAAACATAATGTAAACTTTCACTGCTATGCGGATGACACACAGCTGTACATTTCAATGAAACATGGTGAAGCCCCAAAATTGCCCTCGCTAGAAGCATGTGTTTCAGACATAAGGAAGTGGATGGCTGCAAACTTTCTACTATTAAACTCGGACAAAACAGAGATGCTTGTTCTAGGTCCCAAGAAACAAAGAGATCTTCTGTTGAATCTGACAATTAATCTTAATGGTTGTACAGTCGTCTCAAATAAAACTGTGAAGGACCTCGGCGTTACTCTGGACCCTGATCTCTCTTTTGAAGAACATATCAAGACCATTTCGAGGACAGCTTTTTTCCATCTACGTAACATTGCAAAAATCAGAAACTTTCTGTCCAAAAATGATGCAGAAAAATTAATCCATGCTTTTGTCACTTCTAGGTTAGACTACTGCAATGCTCTATTTTCCGGCTACCCGGATAAAGCACTAAATAAACTTCAGTTAGTGCTAAATACGGCTGCTAGAATCCTGACTAGAACCAAAAAATTTGATCATATTACTCCAGTGCTAGCCTCTCTACACTGGCTTCCTGTCAAAGCAAGGGCTGATTTCAAGGTTTTACTGCTAACCTACAAAGCATTACATGGGCTTGCTCCTACCTACCTCTCTGATTTGGTCCTGCCGTACATACCTACACGTACGCTACGGTCACAAGACGCAGGCCTCCTAATTGTCCCTAGAATTTCTAAGCAAACAGCTGGAGGCAGGGCTTTCTCCTATAGAGCTCCATTTTTATGGAACGGTCTGCCTACCCATGTCAGAGACGCAAACTCGGTCTCAACCTTTAAGTCTTTACTGAAGACTCATCTCTTCAGTGGGTCATATGATTGAGTGTAGTCTGGCCCAGGAGTGGGAAGGTGAACGGAAAGGCTCTGGAGCAACGAACCGCCCTTGCTGTCTCTGCCTGGCGGTTCCCCTCTTTCCACTGGGATTCTCTGCCTCTAACCCTGTTACGGGGCTGAGTCACTGGCTTGCTGGGGCTCTCTCGTGCCGTCCCTGGGGGGTGCGTCACCTGGGTGGGTTGATTCACTGTTGTGGTCGGCCTGTCTGGGTTGCCCCCCTTGGGTTGTACCGTGGCGGAGATCTTTGTGGGCTATACTCGGCCTTGTCTCAGGATGGTAAGTTGGTGGTTGAAGATATCCCTCTAGTGGTGTGGGGGCTGTGCTTTGGCAAAGTGGGTGGGGTTATATCCTTCCTGTTTGGCCCTGTCCGGGGGTGTCCTCGGATGGGGCCACAGTGTCTCCTGACCCCTCCTGTCTCAGCCTCCAGTATTTATGCTGCAGTAGTTTGTGTCGGGGGGCTAGGGTCAGTTTGTTATATCTGGAGTACTTCTCCTGTCCTATTCGGTGTCCTGTGTGAATCTAAGTGTGCGTTCTCTAATTCTCTCCTTCTCTCTTTCTTTCTCTCTCTCGGAGGACCTGAGCCGTAGGACCATGCCCCAGGACTACCTGACATGATGACTCCTTGCTGTCCCCAGTCCACCTGGCCATGCTCCTGCTCCAGTTTCAACTGTTCTGCCTTACTATTATTCAACCATGCTGGTCATTTATGAACATTTGAACATCTTGGCCACGTTCTGTTATAATCTCCACCCGGCACAGCCAAAAGAGGACTGGCCACCCCACATATGCTCTCTCTAATTCTCTCTTTCTTTCTCTCTCTCTCGGAGGACCTGAGCCCTAGGACAGTGCCCCAGGACTACCTGACATGATGGCTCCTTGCTGTCCCCATTCCACCTGACTGCTGCTGCTCCAGTTTCAACTGTTCTGCCTTATTATTATTCGACCATGCTGGTCATTTATGAACATTTGAACATCTTGGTCATGTTCTGTTATAATCTCTACCCGGCACAGCCAGAAGAGGACTGGCCACCCCCATAGCCCGGTTCCTCTCTAGGTTTCTTCCTAGGTTTTGGCCTTTCTAGGGAGTTTTTCCTAGCCACCGTGCTTTTACACCTGCATTGTTTGCTGTTTGGGGTTTTAGGCTGGGTTTCTGTACAGCACTTTGAGATATCAGCTGATGTACTGTCAACCCTGGGTTGTTCAGAACATGGCTATATAAATGAATGCTGTCATTGATTTGAGCCTGTTTTGATTTGATTTGATTTGATTTGACATGCTGTCATACCCTGGGTTGTGCTGAACACAATGAGCCTGTTTGCTGTACAGTTACAAGATGACGTGCTGTCATACCCTGGGTTGTTCAGAACAGAATGAACCTGTTTGCTGTACAGCTACAAGATGACATGCTGTCATACCCTGGGTTGTTCAGAACAGAATGAACCTGTTTGCTGTACAGTTACAAGATGACGTGCTGTCATACCCTGGGTTGTTCAAAACAGAATGAACCTGTTTGCTGTACAGTTACAAGATGACGTGCTGTCATACCCTGGGTTGTTCAGAACAGAATGAACCTGTTTACTGTACAGCTACAAGATGACATGCTGTCATACCCTGGGTTGTTCTGAACACAATGAGCCTGTTTGCTGTACAGTTACAAGATGACGTGCTGTCATACCCTGGGTTGTTCAGAACAGAATGAGCCTGTTGCTGTACAGTTACAAGATGACATGCTGTCATACCCTGGGTTGTTCTGAACACAATGAGCCTGTTAGATGACATGCTGTCATACCCTGGGTTGTTGAACACAATGATGACAGTTAGATGTCATACCCTGGGTTGTTCTGAACACAATGAGCCTGTTAGCTGTACAGTTACAAGATGACATGCTGTCATACCCTGGGTTGTTCTGAACACAATGAGCCTGTTAGCTGTACAGTTACAAGATGACATGCTGTCATACCCTGGGTTGTTCTGAACACAATGAGCCTGTTAGAGGCACAGTTACAAGATGACATGCTGTCATACCCTGGGTTGTTCTGAACACAATGAGCCTGTTAGAGGCACAGTTACAAGATGACA
>NW_026290611.1:0-5228 GCF_023373465.1 Oncorhynchus keta
GGGTGTCAAAGTCAAATGGACGGAGGGCCAAATAAAAAATTTAGCTACAAGCCGAGGCCGGTTTGTTCGAATGTTCATTTGAAAAATTTTTAAACCGTAGCATATAGTCTAAGTGAACCTAATTGAACCTACAGAAAACCTAACAATATATTCCAATATGATCAGATAAATAAAGCAATATTTTCTTATGGCTCTGTCAGTAATCTTTAATTTTCAACAGACACAAAGACAAATTTCCTTTATATAAAAATCCCCATAACATGAACATTAAATGAAAGAAACTGATATTCAGCACCATCAGTAGCCTATATTTTCTATTTTAGCAATAGTAGGCTACAAATTTACTTCAAAGAAAAAAAACAATAATAGCAATTTTCTATCATCCACTCAACAAAATATTTTTAAATATAATTGGATTGAAATACAATAAAATAAAGTGCAAAAATCTATTAATCTAAAAACAACACTTTGTTTAGGAGAGTAACATGCAGTGAAAACAAATATTAAACTTTAACTTTTAAACTTAGACAGGTAAAAACTCCTAAATATGTGATTGCACAGTAATGTTCACTTGTTTGAGGTTGAGGTGATACTTGGTGGTGTCCCATCTTTTCCACAAGTTCATCATGTTCGGGTAGAAGCTCTGAGCACAAATCCTCAAATTGAGTGGAGGTGTTCAGCAGTAAAGTGTCGACTTCTGTGCTGTCTTTATTCAAGTTCATCAAAGAAAACAGTTGTTCTGCAGTATGTATGCAAACATAGACAATTTTGAGCAGCCTGGATGCGCAGCTGGGGCATTGTCGGGAGGAAGCTGGGCGAACTCCAGCACCCACTGCCGCATATTTTGCCCACTCAGTGCATCATTGCATTGGAGGTGTCAACTCTAATTTGGAAGTTTGGTGGTGAGCTTTCCGTCAACAGCAAATGGGTTACCGAACAGTTCCAACCTGCTTTTTGTGCTAAGTAATAGAAGCTCTAGGCGTGAAAGTCAGCGGTCAAGCATACCTATTTTATCAGCCAACTCAAAGCGCCGGAACGCACTCGGTAGAGAGCTTCTTTCATGGCCTGGCAGCTGGGAAAGTGGCTCAAATTTTCTTTCCGCATCTACGTCTCCCACAGAGTCAGTTTGGTTTTAAATGCCTTCACTGTACTGTACATATCAGAGATGACACGATCCCGACCCTGCAGCTGCAAGTTCATTGCATTCAGATGACTCAGAATGTCACACAGAAAGCCATTTCACACAGAAACATTTCGTCTCGGAGTTGTGTTGTGTCTTTCCTTGCTGTCCAAGAACAGACAAATCTCCTCACGAAGCTCTGAAACATCTTTGAAGCACCTTTCCTGCTTAGCCATCGCACCTCTGTGTGATAAGGCAAATCACCATGCTCCGCTTTCTAACTCCGTCAGAAATGGCCTTGAACTGGCGATGATTCAAACCTTTGGCTCTGATAAAGTTAACTAGTGCGTGATGATGCTCAGTCACATGCTCCATTTTCAAGGCTTTACACGACAACGCTTCCTGGTGATGATACAATGATAAGCTGTCAGCTCACCTGTCGCGTTTTCCTCTTGCATCTTTCCCGTATCTTCGCCACTCAGTCCGCTCCTGTGTCCACACATCGCAGGTGCTCCGTCAGTTGTCAAACCCACGAGTTTTTCCTAAGGCAGCTCCATCTCATTTACACATCTTTGACACCTCTTCATACAAATCATGCCCCGTAGTTGTGCCATGCATAGGACGTAAAGCCAAAACTCCTCTGTCACGCTTAGGCTGGAGTCCACTCACGCGGATGAAAATTGACAACTGGGCAATGCCAGAAATGTCGGTGCTCTCATCCACAGCCAAGGAATATGCAATGAAATCTTTTCCTTTTCACAAGCTTGCTCTTTGAGATTGATGGACAACTGGTCTATCTCTCTCGGCAATGGTGTTTCTGCTCAGACTCACATTTAAAGAGAGTTGCCTTTTTCTGGGCAACTCCGTCACAAACTTTAATCATGCAGTTTTGGATGAAATCCCCTCCGTAAATGGCCGGGCTGATTTAGCGATCTCTTCTGCCAAAATAAAACTGACCTTGACAGCAGCCTGGCCTTGTGATTTGGCTTCTTGAACAGAGGCCTGATCGAGATTTGAGGCCTCGTTTCAATTCCTCTGCCTTTGTAGCCTTTGTTCCATGTCCATATTCTTGTTTTTGATCCGCGTGTTTCGTTTCATAATGTCGTCTCCAGATTATACTCTTTCAGTACCGCCACACTTTCCTCCACACAGAAGACACACAGTTTTCCAGCTACCTCCGTGGAACAAATACTCCGACATTCCCACCTTGTTTGAAACCCCGGTTCTCAGTATCCACCTTCCGTTTTGCCATTTTTGATGGGTATCTGAAAGTTAATTTTACTGTGATGCTGACAACTGCTGTGCCAATAAATATTGAAATGAAGCAGCCTACTGCTCGGTGCGCCACCGTTGCATTGTGGGAAATGTAGCATTGGTGCGTGTAAAAGATCTGCCGGCTTGCTGCGGTCTGCGCGGGCGGTTCTTAATAATAAATCAAGATCATCCAGGGGCCGTAAAACCCTTCTACCCAGGCTGCGGATGTGGCCCGCGGGCCTTGACTCTGACATATGTGATATACGTGAACTATATCTTACCCTAACATTAACCCTAACCTTAAACCATTCTACTAACTATACCTAACCCTAACTCCAACTGGACCTAACCCCCACCCTATGGACAGACGACTCTTTAACCCAACCAATGGGTCAATCTACAAGTGGGCAACCATGGGGCCCACAACTTTGGCCAGCCGCGCCGGGACCACGTGTCAGAGATGGAAGTGGATCAACTGACTCAAAACTAGAAACCAAACTCCTAGGTTGCATTATGCTTTCCTCATCCGTTGACAAGCGGACCTAGACATCATGACCACACCACTCGATATGGACACATGGCAACCAACCGAGGACCAAACCTGCATAAGGTGCGCAACTCAAGGGATTTTGCCTGATCCTACATCGAGTTTAAGAACAAAAATTAAATATAAACTATCCGTCTATATGGTTGTTGAAAAGGCTTGTGTGTAGCCTACTGGTAAAGTTGTGTCTTTTCTCACGAATTAAGCCACAAAAACGCACAAAAACGCACAAAATTTGCTGAAATGCATTTTGTACATATATGCACAAATTGATTGTGAGACTGTGTTGAACATACACACTATACACACACGCACACATGGATTTTGCGTTGTAGATACAGTATGTGGTAGTGGAGTATGGGCCTGAGGGCACACACTAAGTGTGTTGTCAATTCTGTAATGAATGTATTGTAATGTTTTTTAAATTGTATAATTGCCTACATTTTGCCGGACACCGGGAAGATTAGCTGCTGCCTTGGCAGTGTCCAAACTGTCACTGCCTTGGCAGTGTGCAAAGCTGTCATCAAGGCAAAGGGTGGCTACTTTGACTCATCTCAAAAATAAAATATAATTTGATTTGTTTAACACTTTTTTGGTTACTACATGATTCCATGTGTGTTATTTCATAGTTTTGAGGTCTTCACTATTATTCTGCAATGTAGAAAATAGTAATAATAAAGGAAAAACCCTTAAATGAGTAGGTGCTCTAAAACTTGTGACCAGTAGTGTAAGTATTCAGACCCTTTTACTCAGTACTTTGTTGAAGCACGCTTGGTAGCTATTACAGCCTCGAGTCTTCTTGGATATGACTCTACAAGCTTGGCACACTTGTATTTGTGGAGTTTCTCCCATTCTTCTCTGCAGATCCTCTAAAGTTCTGCGCAGCTATTTTCAAGTCTCTCCAGAGATGTTAGATCGGGTTCAAGTCCGGGATCTTGCTGGCCCACTCAAGGACATTCAGAGTCTTGTCCCGAAGCCACTCCTGTATTGTCTTGGCTGTGTGCTTACGGTTGTTGTCCTGTTGGAAGGTGAACCTTCGCCCCAGTCTGAGGTCTCTGGAGCAGCTTTTCATCAAGGATCTCTCTACTCCGTCTCTATCTCTTGATCCTGAGTAGTCTCCCAGTCCCTGCCGCTGAAAAACATCCCCACAGCATGATGATGCCACCACCATGCTTCACCGTAGGGATGGTTCCAGGTTTCCTCCAGATGTGACACTTGGCATTCAGGCCAAAGAGTTCAATATTGGTTTCATCAGACCAGAGAATCCTGTTTCTCATGGTCTGTGTCTGTTTAGGTGCATTTTGGCAAACTCCAAGCAGGCTGTCATGTGCCTTTTACTGAGGAGTGGCTTCCGTCTGGCCACTCTACCATAAGACCTGATTGGTAGAGTGCTGCAGAGATGGTTGTCCTTCTTCTGGAAAGTTATTCCATCTCCTCAGAGGAACTCTGGAGCTCTGTCAGAGTGACCATTGGGTTCTTGGTCACCTCCCTGACCAAGGCCCTTCTACCCCGACTCTTCCATTTAAGAAGGATGGAGGCCACTGTGTTCTTGGGGACCTTCAATACTGCAGAAATGTTTTGGTACTCCAACCCCAGATCTGTGCCTCGACACAATCCTGTCCCGGAGCTCTACGGACAATTCCTTCAGCCTCATGGCTTGGTTTTGCTCTGACATGCACCGTCAACTGTGGAATCTTAAATAGACAGGTGTGTGCCTTTCCAAATCATGTCCAATCAATTTAATTCACTACAGGTGGCCTCCAATGAAGTTGTATAAACATCTCAAGGATGATCAATCATGATTCTAGCCGTGTTGGGGGTAGAGTCCGAGAGGCATCGGCTGAGTAGCTGAGTGATCACAGAGCAGGCCGGGAGGTGGGCCTGGCTCAGGACTAGCTTCGGGGCTGGGTCCTCGGTGGCAGCTAGCCAGCTGTGATGATCAGGAGTAATGGTCCAGGGTTTACGGCAGGAATCCGGCGCTAGAAGTGAGAAAACAGTCCGATACTGGCAGGCTGGCAAGTATTATCCAGGCTAAAAACATTCTGGTGTCTGTGCAGCAGGTGTAAGGCCGCTGGCAGTGGCTAACAATGATTAAATAGATAGTAGACTAATTTGCTGGTTAGCTTCTGATGGAGATCTGGCTATAAGCTCAAAAAAAATAATAGCGAATCTGTGTTACATTGGGTGAGGCGGGTTACTGGAAGGTATATTGGAAAAGAGATTGAAAATAAATTGAAATATACAGTGGGGGAGAACAAGTATTTGATACACTGCCGATTTTGCAGGTTTTCCTACTTACAGAGCATGTAT
>NW_026290612.1:0-945 GCF_023373465.1 Oncorhynchus keta
TGACATGCTGTCATACCCTGGGTTGTTCTGAACACAATGAGCCTGTTAGAGGCACAGTTACAAGATGACATGCTGTCATACCCTGGGTTGTTCTGAACACAATGAGCCTGTTAGAGGCACGGTTACAAGATGACATGCTGTCATACCCTGGGTTGTTCTGAACACAATGAGCCTGTTAGAGGCACAGTTACAAGATGACATGCTGTCATACCCTGGGTTGTTCTGAACACAATGAGCCTGTTAGAGGCACAGTTACAAGATGACATGCTGTCATACCCTGGGTTGTTCTGAACACAATGAGCCTGTTAGAGGCACAGTTACAAGATGACATGCTGTCATACCCTGGGTTGTTCTGAACACAATGAGCCTGTTAGAGGCACAGTTACAAGATGACATGCTGTCATACCCTGGGTTGTTCTGAACACAATGAGCCTGTTAGAGGTTACAAGATGACATGCTGTCATACCCTGGGTTGTTCTGAACACATGAGCCTGTTAGAGGCACGGTACAAGATGACATGCTGTCCCTGGGTTGTTCTGAACACAATGAGCCTGTTAGAGGCACGGTTACAAGATGACATGCTGTCATACCCTGGGTTGTTCTGAACACAATGAGCCTGTTAGAGGCACGGTTACAAGATGACATGCTGTCATACCCTGGGTTGTTCTGAACACACTGAGCCTGTTAGAGGCACGGTTACAAGATGACATGCTGTCATACCCTGGGTTGTTCTGAACACAATGAGCCTGTTAGAGGCACGGTTACAAGATGACATGCTGTCATACCCTGGGTTGTTCTGAACACAATGAGCCTGTTAGAGGCACGGTTACAAGATGACATGCTGTCATACCCTGGGTTGTTCTGAACACAATGAGCCTGTTAGAGGCATTAGTTACAAGATGACATGCTGTCATACCCTGGGTTGTTCTGAACACAATGAGCCTG
>NW_026290613.1:0-3972 GCF_023373465.1 Oncorhynchus keta
CGAGCGGTCGCATTCGCACTTCGCTCTGCAGGTTGTATAACTTTTCATTACATTTCATTATAGTACAACGGTTGATTTGTCTAATCTTAGCAATTCTTCTTAGCTAGCTACATAGCCGTCCTTGTATCAGAGATAATTGCATAACATCGTATTTTCGTCGCCCTAACGTAGCCTTCACTGCTATTCGCCCAGGAGCTAGGCTAACGCTAGCTAACGCACACAGATTAGCATCACTGTAGTGCTATTCACTCAACTGAACGACTTGATTAGTCTAGTGTTAGCTAGCTACATAGCTGTCTTTGTTTCAAGATAATTGTGTAGTTTAGTGTGTGTAGCCTTGGAGTGATTATCTTAATTCACTGAGGTTCGCTAGCCAGCTATTTGTCGTCCTTAACGTAGGAGACTCTGCTAGCTAGCCAACAGCCAACAGCTAACAGCTAGCCAACGTCTACTGTTTCGAATTCAACAACCCGGTCAGGTAGTATCACATTTTCATTTCATTTCATTACAGTACAACGGTTTGATTTGTTTGATCGTAGCTACATAGCTAGCTACATAGCCATCTTTGTTTCAAAGATAATTGTGTAGTCTAGAGCGATTTCTAGGTTAGCTAGCCAGCTATTGTCGTTCTTTTAACGCAACGTAACGTAAACAACACTGCTAGCTAGCCAGCTAGCCCCCGAATAGTAGCACTGTAGAAACTATTACACTCAACGGAACGACTTGATTAGTGTAGTGTCAATAACGCAGCCACTGCCAGCTAGCCTACTTTAGCAGTACTGTATCATTTTTAATCATTTTAGTCAATAAGATTCTTGCTACGTAAGCTTAACTTTCTGAACATTCTGAGACGTGTAGTCCACTTGTCATTCCATCTCCTTGCATTAGCGTAGCCTTTTCTGTAGCCTGTCAACTATGTGTCTGTCTATCCCTGTTCTCTCCTCTCTGCACAGACCATACAAACGCTCCACACCCCGTGGCCGCGACCACCCTAATCTGGTGGTCCCAGCGCGTACGACCCACGTGGAGTTCCAGGTCTCCGGTAGCCTCTGGAACTGCCGATCTGCGGCCAACAAGGCAGAGTTCATCTCAGCCTATGCCTCCTCCAGTCCCTTGACTTCTTGGCACTGACGGAAACATGGATCACCACAGATAACACTGCTACTCCTACTGCTCTCTCCTCGTCCGCCCACGTGTTCTCGCACACCCGAGAGCTTCTGGTCAGCGGGGTGGTGGCACCGGGATCCTCATCTCTCCCAAGTGGTCTTTCTCTCTTTCTCCCCTTACCCATCTGTCTATCGCCTCCTTTGAATTCCATGCTGTCACAGTTACCAGCCCTTTCAAGCTTAACATCCTTATCATTTATCGCCCTCCAGGTTCCTCTCGGAGAGTTCATCAATGAGCTTGATGCCTTGATAAGCTCCTTTCCTGAGGACGGCTCACCTCTCACAGTTCTGGGCGACTTTAACCTCCCCACGCCTACCTTTGACTCATTCCTCTCTGCCTCCTTCTTTCCACTCCTCTCCTCTTTGACCTCACCCTCTCACCTTCCCCCTACCACAAGGCAGGCAATACGCTTGACCTCATCTTTACTAGATGCTGTTCTTCCACTAACCTCATTGCAACTCCTCCAAGTCTCCGACCACTACCTTGTATCCTTTTCCTCTCGCTCTCATCCAACACTTCCCACACTGCCTTTACTGGATGGTATCGCGCCGCCCCAACCTTCGCTTCTCCCCCCGCTACTTCTCCTCTTCCATCCTATCATCTCTTCCCTCTGCTCAAACTTTCTCCAACCCATTCCCTGATTCTGCCTCCTCAACCCTCCCTCCTCCCTTACTGCATCCTTTGACTCTCTATGTCCCCTATCCTCCAGGCCGGCTCGGTCCTCCCTCCCCGCTCCGTGGCTCGACGACTCATTGTGAGCTCACAGAACAGGGCTCCGGGGCAGCCGAGCGGAAATGGGAGGAAAACCCGCCTCCTGCGGACCTGGCATCCTTTCACTCCCTCCCTCTACATTTTCCTCCTCTGTTCTGCTGCTAAAGCCACTTTCTACCATTCTAAGTTCCAAGCATCTGCCTCTAACCCTAGGAAGCTCTTTGCCACCTTTCCTCCCTCCTGAATCCTCCCCCCTCCTCCCCTCTCTGCAGATGACTTCGTCAACCATTTTGAAAAGAAGGTCGACGACATCCGATCCTCGTTTGCTAAGTCAAACGACACCGCTGGTTCTGCTCACACTGCCCTACCCTATGCTCTGACCTCTTTCTCCCTCTCTCCAGATGAAATCTCGCGCCTTGTGACGGCCGGCCGCCCAACAACCTGCCCGCTTGACCCTATCCTCCTCTCTTCTCCAGACCATTTCCGGAGACCTTCTCCCTTACCTCACCTCGCTCATCAACTCATCCTGACCGCTGGCTACGCCCCTCCCGTCTTCAAGAGAGCGAGAGTTGCACCCTTCTGAAAAAACCTACACTCGATCCCTCCGATGTCAACAACTACAGACCAGTATCCCTTCTCTCTTTCTCTCCAAAACTCTTGAGCGTGCCGTCCTTGGCCAGCTCTACCGCTTATCTCTCTCAGAATGACCTTCTTGATCCAAATCAGTCAGGTTTCAAGACTAGTCATTCAACTGAGACTGCTCTCTCTGTATCACTTGAGGCGCCTCCGCACTGCTAAAGCTAACTCTCTTCCTCTGCTCTCATCCTTCTAGACCTATCGGGCTTCGATACTGTGAACTATCAGATCCTCCTCTCCACCCTCTCCGAGTTGGGCATCTCTGGCGCGGCCCACGCTTGATTGCGGCCCCACCTGACAGGTCGCCTTGCCAGGTGGCGTGGCGAGAATCTGTCTCCTCACCACGCGCTCTCACCACTGGTGTCCCCAGGCTCTGTTCTAGGCCCCTCTTATATTCTCGCTATACACCAAGTCACTTGGCTCTGTCATAACCTCACATGGTCTCTCCTATCATTGCTATGCAGACGACACACAATTAATCTTCCTTTCCCCTTCTGATGACCAGGTGGCGAATCGCATCTCTGCATGTCTGGCAGACATATCAGTGTGGATGACGGATCACCACCTCAAGCTGAACCTCAGCAAGACGGAGCTCCTCTTCCTCCCGGGGAAGGACTGCCCGTTCCATGATCTCGCCATCACGGTTGACAACTCCATTGTGTCCTCCTCCCAGAGCGCTAAGAACCTTGGCGTGATCCTGGACAACACCCTGACGTTCTCAACTAACATCAAGGCGGTGTCCCGTTCCTGTAGGTTCATGCTCTACAACATCCGCAGAGTACGACCCTGCCTCACACAGGAAGCGGCGCAGGTCCTAATCCAGGCACTTGTCATCTCCCGTCTTGATTACTGCAACTCGCTGTTGGCTGGGCTCCCTGCCTGTGCCATTAAACCCCTACAACTCATCCAGAACGCCGCAGCCCGTCTGGTGTTCAACCTTCCCAAGTTCTCTCACGTCACCCCGCTCCTCCGCTCTCTCCACTGGCTTCCAGTTGAAGCTCGCATCCGCTACAAGACCATGGTGCTTGCCTACGGAGCTGTGAGGGGAACGGCACCTCAGTACCTCCAGGCTCTGATCAGGCCCTACACCCAAACAAGGGCACTGCGTTCATCCACCTCTGGCCTGCTCGCCTCCCTACCACTGAGGAAGTACAGTTCCCGCTCAGCCCAGTCAAAACTGTTCGCTGCTCTGGCCCCCCAATGGTGGAACAAACTCCTCACGACGCCAGGACAGCGGAGTCAATCACCACCTTCCGGAGACACCTGAAACCCCACCTCTTCAAGGAATACCTAGGATAGGGTAAGTAAGGGTAAGTAATCCTTCTCACCCCCCTTCTCACCCCCAAACAAGATTTAGATGCAAGTGGCTGTTCCACTGGATGTCATAAGGTGTATGCACCAATTTGTAAGTCGCTCTGGATAAGAGCGTCTGCTAAATGACTTAAATGTAAATGTAAA
>NW_026290614.1:0-5801 GCF_023373465.1 Oncorhynchus keta
GACTATTGTAGATGTCTGTTGTAGATGTCTGTTGTAGATGACTATTGTAGATGTCTGTTGTAGATGACTATTGTAGATGACTATTGTAGATGACTATTGTAGATGTCTGTTGTAGATGACTATTGTAGATATCTGTTGTAGATGACTATTGTAGATGACTATTGTAGATGACTATTGTAGATGTCTGTTGTAGATGACTATTGTAGATATCTGTTGTAGATGACTATTGTAGATATCTGTTGTAGATGACTATTGTAGATGTCTGTTGTAGATGACTATTGTAGATGACTATTGTAGATATCTGTTGTAGATGACTATTGTAGCTGTCTGTTGTAGATGACTATTGTAGATGACTATTGTAGATATCTGTTGTAGATGACTATTGTAGATGACTATTGTAGATGTCTGTTGTAGATGACTATTGTAGATATCTGTTGTAGATGTCTGTTGTAGATGACTATTGTAGATGACTATTGTAGATGACTATTGTAGATGTCTGTTGTAGATGTCTATTGTAGATGTCTGTTGTAGATGACTATTGTAGATGTCTGTTGTAGATGTCTATTGTAGATGTCTGTTGTAGATGACTATTGTAGATGTCTGTTGTAGATGACTATTGTAGATGTCTGTTGTAGATGACTATTGTAGATGTCTGTTGTAGATGACTATTGTAGATGACTATTGTAGATGACTATTGTAGATGACTATTGTAGATGTCTGTTGTAGATGACTATTGTAGATGTCTGTTGTAGATGACTACTGTAGATGACTACTGTAGATGACTATTGTAGATGTCTGTTGTCGATGACTACTGTAGATGACTATTGTAGATGACTATTGTAGATGTCTGTTGTAGATGACTATTGTAGATGACTATTGTAGATGTCTGTTGTAGATGACTATTGTAGATGACTATTGTAGATATCTGTTGTAGATGTCTGTTGTAGATGACTATTGTAGATGACTATTGTAGATGTCTGTTGTAGATGACTATTGTAGATATCTGTTGTAGATGACTATTGTAGATGACTATTGTAGATGACTATTGTAGATGTCTGTTGTAGATGACTATTGTAGATATCTGTTGTAGATGACTATTGTAGATATCTGTTGTAGATGACTATTGTAGCTGTCTGTTGTAGATGACTATTGTAGATGACTATTGTAGATATCTGTTGTAGATGACTATTGTAGATATCTGTTGTAGATGACTATTGTAGATATCTGTTGTAGATGTCTGTTGTAGATGACTATTGTAGATGACTATTGTAGATGACTATTGTAGATGTCTGTTGTAGATGACTATTGTAGATGACTATTGTAGATATCTGTTGTAGATGACTATTGTAGATGACTATTGTAGATGACTATTGTAGATGACTATTGTAGATGTCTGTTGTAGATGACTATTGTAGATGACTATTGTAGATATCTGTTGTAGATGACTATTGTAGATGACTATTGTAGATGTCTGTTGTAGATGACTATTGTAGATGTCTGTTGTAGATGACTATTGTAGATGTCTGTTGTAGATGACTATTGTAGATGTCTGTTGTAGATGACTATTGTAGATATCTGTTGTAGATGACTATTGTAGATGTCTGTTGTAGATGACTATTGTAGATGTCTGTTGTAGATGACTATTGTAGATATCTGTTGTAGATGACTATTGTAGATATATGTTGTAGATGACTATTGTAGATGTCTGTTGTAGATGACTATTGTAGATGTCTGTTGTAGATGACTATTGTAGATATATGTTGTAGATGACTATTGTAGATGTCTGTTGTAGATGACTATTGTAGATATCTGTTGTAGATGTCTGTTGTAGATGTCTATTGTAGATATATGTTGTAGATGACTATTGTAGATATCTGTTGTAGATGACTATTGTAGATGTCTGTTGTAGATGACTATTGTAGATATATGTTGTAGATGACTATTGTAGATATCTGTTGTAGATGACTATTGTAGCTGTCTGTTGTAGATGTCTATTGTAGCTGTCTGTTGTAGATGTCTATTGTAGATATCTGTTGTAGATGACTATTGTAGATGTCTGTTGTAGATGACTATTGTAGATATCTGTTGTAGATGTCTGTTGTAGATGTCTATTGTAGATGTCTGTTGTAGATGACTATTGTAGATGTCTGTTGTAGATGTCTATTGTAGATGTCTATTGTAGATGACTATTGTAGATGACTATTGTAGATGTCTGTTGTAGATGACTACTGTAGATGACTACTGTAGATGACTATTGTAGATATCTGTTGTAGATGACTACTGTAGATGACTACTGTAGATGTCTGTTGTAGATGTCTGTTTGTACTAGATCCTGGAGGAGTTTTCTACACATCATCACCTCTTCACAATGACCAGCTCCTCCTTCTCCCTGGTTCTTTCGTAATCATAATTGGTTGCTCCTCCAGCCAACCTCAAATGCAGGTTAACTTCCTCCCCCACACTCTCTTACAATAACCCACAACACAGGTAACTTCTTATTTTCCCTCTGCCATTGCCTTTCTTATTTCCTCCAAGTGCCATCCTACAACAACCTGAAATGGAGACTCAATAAGTACAGCTTTAAAGTCAGGGACCTTAGTCCCCTCCATCATAATGATGTTTTGAACTTCGGTACGGTGTCCATATTAGGACAGCCTCAATCCTACAGAGCGTTGCACAGAGCACAGTCATAGGCTACCCAAGAGAATGCATAACTCATGTCACAACGCACTCTCATCAAATCAAATCAAATCAAATTTATTTATATAGCCCTTCGTACATCAGCTGATATCTCAAAGTGCTGTACAGAAACCCAGCCTAAAACCCCAAACAGACAAACAATGCAGGTGTAAAAGCACGGTGGCTAGGAAAAACTCCCTAGAAAGGCCAAAACCTAGGAAGAAACCTAGAGAGGAACCGGGCTATGTGGGGTGGCCAGTCCTCTTCTGGCTGTGCCGGGTAGAGATTATAACAGAACATGACCAAGATGTTCAAATGTTCATAAATGACCAGCATGGTCGAATAATAATAAGGCAGAACAGTTGAAACTGGAGCAGCAGCACAGTCAGGTGGACTGGGGACAGCAAGGAGCCTTCATGTCAGGTAGTCCTGGGGCACGGTTCTAGGGCTCAGGTCAGTTGAAACTGGAGCAGGAGCATGGCCAGGTGGACTGGGGACAGCAAGGTCCTCATGTCAGGTAGTCCTGGGACATGGTCCTAGGGCTCAGGTCCTCCGAGAGAGAGAAAGAAAGAGAAGAGAGAGAATTAGAGAACGCACACTTAGATTCACACAGGACACCGAATAGGACAGGAGAAGTACTCCAGATATAACAAACTGACCCTAGCCCCCTGACACATAAACTACTGCAGCATAAATACTGGAGGCTGAGACAGGAGGGTCAGGAGACACTGTGGCCCCATCCGAGGACACCCCCGGACAGGGCCAAACAGGAAGGATATAACCCCACCCCACTTTGCCAAAGCACATCCCCCACACCACTAGAGGATATCTTCAACCACCAACTTACCATCCTGAGACAAGGCCGGTATAGCCCACAAAGATCTCCGCCCACGGTACAACCCAAGGGGGGAGCAGCCCAGACAGGCCGACCACAACGGTGAATCAACCCACCCAGGTGACGCACCCCCCAGGGACGGCACGAGAGCCCCAGCAAGCCAGTGACTCAGCCCCGTAACAGGGTTAGAGGCAGAGAATCCCAGTGGAAAGGGAGCCGGCCAGGCAGAGACAGCAAGGGGCGGTTCGTTGCTCCAAGAGCCTTTCCGTTCACCTTCCCTCCTGGGCCAGACTACACTCAATCATATGACCCACTGAAGAGATGAGTCTTGGTAAAGACTTAAAAGGTTGAGACCGGTTTGCGTCTCTGACATGGGTAGGCAGACCGTTCCATAAAAATACAGGCTCTATAGGAAAAGCCCTGCCTCCAGCTGTTTGCTTAGAAATTCTAGGGACAATTAGGAGGCCTGCGTCTTGTGACCGTAGCGTACGTGTAGGTATGTACGGCAGGACCAAATCAGAGAGGTAGGTAGGGAGCAAGCCCATGTAATGCTTTGTAGGTTAGCAGTAAAACCTTGAAATCAGCCCCCTTGCTTTGACAGGAAGCCAGTGTAGAGGCTAGCACTGGAGTAATATGATCAAATTTTTTGGTTCTAGTCAGGATTCTAGCAGCCGTATTTAGCACTAACTGAAGTTTATTTAGTGCTTTATCCGGGTGGCAACCGGAAAATAGAGCATTGCAGTAGTCTAACCTAGAAGTGACAAAAGCATGGATTAATTTTTCTGCATCATTTTTGGACAGAAAGTTTCTGATTTTTGCAATGTTACGTAGATGGAAAAAAGCTGTCTCGAAATGGTCTTGATATGTTCTTCAAAAGAGATCAGGGGTCAGAGTAGCCGAGGTCCTTCACAGTTTTATTTGAGGCGACTGTACAGCCATTAAGATTAATTGTCAGATTCAACAGAAGATCTCTTTGTTTCTTGGGACCTAGAACAAGCATCTCTGTTTTGTCCAGTTTAATAGTAGAAAGTTTGCAGCCATCCACTTCCTTATGTCTGAAACACATGCTTCTAGCGAGGGCAATTTTGGGGCTTCACCATGTTTCATTGAAATGTACAGCTGTGTGTCATCCGCATAGCAGTGAAAGTTTACATTATGTTTTCGAATAACATCCCCAAGAGGTAAAATATATAGTGAAAACAATAGTGGTCCTAAAACAGAACCTTGAGAACACCGAAATGTACAGTTGATTTGTCAGAGGACAAACCATTCACAGAGACAAACTGATATCTTTCCGACAGATAAGATCTAAACCAGGCCAGAACTTGTCCGTGTAGACCAATTTGGGTTTCCAATCTCTCCAAAGAATGTGGTGATCGATGGTATCAAAAGCAGCACTAAGGTCTAGGAGCACGAGGACAGATGCAGAGCCTCGGTCCGATGCCATTAAAATGTCATTTACCACCTTCACAAGTGCCGTCTCAGTGCTATGATGGGGTCTAAAACCAGACTGAAGCATTTCGTATACATTGTTTGTCTTCAGGAAGGCAGTGAGTTGCTGCGCAACAGCCTTCTCTAAAATCTTTGAGAGGAATGGAAGATTCGATATAGGCCGATAGTTTTTATATTTTCTGGGTCAAGGTTTGGCTTTTTCAAGAGAGGCTTTATTACTGCCACTTTTAGTGAGTTTGGTACACATCAGTGGATAGAGAGCCGTTTATTATGTTCAACATAGGAGGGCCAAGCACAGGAAGCAGCTCTTTCAGTAGTTTAGTTGGAATAGGGTCCAGTATACAGCTTGAAGGTTTAGAGGCCATGATTATTTTCATCATTGTGTCAAGAGATATAGTACTAAAACACTTGAGCGTCTCTCTTGATCCTAGGTCTGGCAGAGTTGTGCAGACTCAGGACAACTGAGGTTTGGAGGAATACGCAGGTTTAAAGAGAGGAGTCCGTAATTTGCTTTCTAATAATCATAATCTTTTCCTCAAAGAAGTTCATGAATTTATCACTGCTAAAGTGAAAGTCATCCTCTCTTAGGGAATGCTGCTTTTAGTTAGCTTTGCCACAGTATCAAAAAGGAATTTCGGATTGTTCTTATTTTCCTCAATTAAGTTAGAAAAAATAGGACGATCGAGCAGCAGTAAGGGCTCTTCGGTACTGCACGGTACCGTCCTTCCAAGCTAGTCGGAAGACTTCCAGTTTGGTGTGGCGCCATTTCCGTTCCAATTTTCTGGAAGCTTGCTTCAGAGCTCGGGTATTTTCTGTGTACCAGGGAGCTAGTTTC
>NW_026290615.1:0-4351 GCF_023373465.1 Oncorhynchus keta
TTATATTAACTAAGGCCTCTCTTTACTCAAATAACATTTTATTTGATTTAATAATGTATGATTATTATTATTATATTATCTAAGGCCTGTCTCTTTACTAGCTAGGCAGTAATAATATATTATTATTATATTAACTAAGGCCTCTCTTTATTAGCTAGGCAGTAATTGTCACGCCTTGGTCATTGTATTTTGTGTTTTCGTTATATATTTGGTCAGGCCAGGGTGTGACATGGGTTTATGTTATTGTATTTTCGTATTGGGGTTTGTAGTATTTGGGATCGCGGCTGATTAGGGGTGTTGTATAGGCTTGGCTGCCTGAGGCGGTTCTCAATCAGAGTCAGGTGATTCTCGTTGTCTCTGATTGGGAACCGTATTTAGGTAGCCTGGTTTCGCTTTGTATTTCGTGGGTGATTGTTCCTGTCTCTGTGTAGTATCACCAGATAGGCTGTAATTAGATTTCACGTTCCGTTTGTTGTTTTGTATTTTGTATAGTTATTTCATGTGTCACTTTTTCTATTAAAGTAATGAGTAACCACTACGCTGCATTTCGGTCCGACTCTCTTTCGACAAACGAAGAACGCCGTTACAGAATCACCCACCACACACGGACCGAGCAGCATGTTAACAGGCAGCGACAGCTTGAACAGCGAAGGGATGACGTTATGGACAGCAGAGGCATGGAGTATACGACGTGGGAAGAAATAGACAGGTGGGCGGCCGACCCAGAGAGAGTGCAGGAGCCCGCCTGGGATTCGCTGGAGCAGTGCGAAGAGGGCTATAGGCGAATGGAGTCGAAAAGAAAGACACGGCGGCGCAGAGCGAAAACCGAAAGTAACCCCCAAATATTTATTGGGGGAGGGCTCAGAGAGAGAGTGGCTGAGTCAGGAGTCAGACCTGAGCCAACTCTCCCTGTTAATCGTGAAGAGCAGTTGCAGTGGGAGAGGCTGCACCACTTGGAGAATTGGACATGGGAGGAGGAACTAGACGGTAAAGGACCCTGGGCTCAGCCTGGTGAATATCGCCGCCCCAAGGAGGAAATAGAGGCGGGAAAAGCGGAGAGGCGCTGGTATGAGGAGGCGGCACGGCGACGCGGATGGAAGCCCGAAAAGCAGCCCCAAAAAATTATTGGGGGGCTTAATGGGAGTATGGCTATGCCAGGTAGGAGACCTGCGCAAACTCCCTGTGCTCACCGGTGGGCTAGAGAGACCGGGCATACACCGTGTTATTCTATGGAGTGCACAGTGTTTCCAGTGCGGGTGCATAGCCCGGTGCGGTTCATACCAGCCCTTCCTATTGGCCGGGCTAGAGTGGGCATCGAGCCAGGTAAGCTTGGGCAGGCTCGGTGCTCAAGAGCTCCAGTGCGCCTGCACGGTCCGGTCTATCCAGAGCCTCCTCCACACACCAGTCCTCCGGTAGCAGCTCCCCGCACCAGGCTTCCTGTGCATGTCCTCAATCCTGTAGCACCAGTTCCAGCACCACGCACCAGGCCTTCTGTGCGCCTCGCCTGTTCAGCACAGCCAGAGCCTTCCTTCCCTCCTGCGCTGTCGGAGTCTCTCGCCTGTTCAGCACAGCCAGAGCCTTCCTTCCCTCCTGCGCTACTGGAGTCTCCTGTCTGTTCAGCGCTATCAGAGCCTTCCTTTCCCTCCTGCGCTGTCAGAGCCTCTCGCCTGTTCAGCACAGCCAGAGCCTTCCTTCCCTCCTGCGCTACTGGAGTCTCCTGTCTGTTCAGCGCTATCAGAGCCTTCCTTTCCCTCCTGCGCTGTCGGAGTCTCTCGCCTGTTCAGCACAGCCAGAGCCTTCCTTCCCTCCTGCGCTACTGGAGTCTCTCGCCTGTTCAGCGCTGTCAGAGCCTTTCTCCTCTCCTGCGCTACCGGAGTCTCCTGTCTGTTCAGCACAGCCAGAGCCTTCCTTCCTCCTGCGCTGTCTGAGACTCCTCGCCTGTTCAGCGCTATCAGAGCCTTCCTCCTCTACAGCGCTGCCGGAGCCTCCTGCCTGTTCGGAGCAGCCAGAGCTGTCAGTCTGCAGGGAGCTGTCAGTCTGCAAAGAGCTGCCAGTCTGCAGGGTGCTGTCAGCCTGCATGGAGCAGTCAGAGCTGTCAGTCTGTTCGAAGCAGCCAGAGCTGTCAGCCTGCATGAAGCAGCCAGAGCTGTCAGTCTGCAAAGAGCTGTCAGTCTGCAAAGAGCTGCCAGTCTGCAAGGAGCTGTCAGCCTGCATGGAGCTGCCAGAATTGTCAGTCTGCAAGGAGCTGTCAGTCTGCATAGAGCAGCTAGATCCGCCAGTCAGCCATGATCTTCTAGATCTGCCAGTCAACCAGATTCTTCCAGATCTGCCAGTCAACCAGTCTCTTCCAGATCTGCCAGTCAACCAGTCTCTTCCAGATCTGCTAGTCAACCAGAATCTTCCAGATCCGCCAGCCAGCCAGGATCTACCGGAGCCTACTACCTGCCTGAGCTTCATCTCAGTACTGGGCTTCCTCTCAGTACTGGGCTTCCTCTCAGTACTGGGCTTCCTCTCAGTACTGGGCTTTCTCTCAGTACTGGGCTTCCCCTCAGTTCCGGGCTGCCCCTCAGTTCCGGGCTGCCCCTCAGTTCCGGGCTGCCCCTCAGTCCCGGGCTGCCCCTCAGTCCCGAGCTGCCCCTCAGTCCCGAGCTGCTCCTCAGTTCTGTGGGGTTCTGGGTGAGGACTATTAGGCCATGGTCGGCGGCGAGGTGGATTATCCCAGGACGCGATTATGACTTTAATGGAGTGGGGTCCACGTCCCGAGCCGGAACCGCCACCATGGACAGACGCCCACCCGGACCCTCCCTATGGTTTTGAGGTGCGTCCGGAGTCCGCACCTTAGGGGGGGGGGGGGTTCTGTCACGCCTTGGTCATTGTATTTTGTGTTTTCGTTATATATTTGGTCAGGCCAGGGTGTGACATGGGTTTATGTTATTGTATTTTCGTATTGGGGTTTGTAGTATTTGGGATCGCGGCTGATTAGGGGTGTTGTATAGGCTTGGCTGCCTGAGGCGGTTCTCAATCAGAGTCAGGTGATTCTCGTTGTCTCTGATTGGGAACCGTATTTAGGTAGCCTGGTTTCGCTTTGTATTTCGTGGGTGATTGTTCCTGTCTCTGTGTAGTATCACCAGATAGGCTGTAATTAGATTTCACGTTCCGTTTGTTGTTTTGTATTTTGTATAGTTATTTCATGTGTCACTTTTTCTATTAAAGTAATGAGTAACCACTACGCTGCATTTCGGTCCGACTCTCTTTCGACAAACGAAGAACGACATTACAGTAATAATATATTATTATTATTATTATTATATTATCTAAGGCGTGTCTCTTTACTAGCTAGTCAGTAATAATATAGTATTATTATTAATATTATTATATTATCTAAGGCCTCTCTTTACTAGTTAGGCAGTAATAATATATTTTTATTATTATTATTATATTATCTAAGGCGTGTCTCTTTACTAGCGAGGCAGTAATAATATATTATTATTATATTAACTAAGGCCTGTCTCTTTACTAGCTAGGCAGTAATAATATATTTTTATTATTATTATTATATTATCTAAGGCCTCTCTTTACTAGCTAGTCAGTAATAATATAGTATTATTATTAATATTATTATATTATCTAAGGCCTCTCTTTACTAGTTAGGCAGTAATAATATATTTTTATTATTATTATTATATTATCTAAGGCGTGTCTCTTTACTAGCTAGTCAGTAATAATATAGTATTATTATTAATATTATTATATTATCTAAGGCCTCTCTTACTAGTTAGGCAGTAATAATATATTTTTATTATTATTATTATATTATCTAAGGCGTGTCTCTTTACTAGCGAGGCAGTAATAATATATTATTATTATATTAACTAAGGCCTGTCTCTTTACTAGCTAGGCAGTAATAATATATTATTATTATATTAACTAAGGCCTGTCTCTTTACTAGCTAGGCAGTAATAATATATTATTATTATATTATCTAAGGCCTCTCTTTACTAGCTAGGCAGTAATAATATATTATTTTTATATTATCTAAGGCGTGTCTCTACAAGCTAGGCAGTAATAATATATTATTATTATAGTATCTAAGGCCTCTCTTTACTAGCTAGGCGGTAATAATATATTATTATTATATTAACTTAGGCCTCTCTTTACTCAAATCAAATTTGATTTGATTTATTTAAAAATATATTATTATTATTATTATTATATTATCTAAGGCCTCTCTTTACTAGCTAGGCAGTAATAATATATTATTATTATATTAACTAAGGCCTCTTTACTAGGTAGGCAGTAATAATATATTATTATTATATTAACTAAGGCCTCTCTTTATTAGCTCGGCAGT
>NW_026290616.1:0-9322 GCF_023373465.1 Oncorhynchus keta
TCTGGTTAAAAGCAGTGCAACATTTGGGGACTAGGGCCCATAGGGCTCTGGTTAAAGCAGTGCAACATTTAGGGACTAGGGACCCACAGGGCTCTGGTTAAAAGCAGTGCAACATTTAGGGACTAGGGACCCACAGGGCTCTGGTTAAAAAGCAGTGCAACAACACCCACAGGGCTCTGGTTAAAAGCCATTTGGGACAAGGGCCCACAGGGCTCTGGTTAAAAGCAGTGCAACATTTAGGGACTAGGGCCCACAGGGCTCTGGTTAAAGCAGTGCAACATTTGGGGACTAGGGGCCCACAGGGCTCTGGTTAAAAGCAGTGCAACATTTAGGGACTAGGGACCCACAGGGCTCTGGTTAAAAGCAGTGCAACATTTAGGGACTAGGGGCCCACAGGGCTCTGGTTAAAAGCAGTGCAACATTTAGGGACTAGGGACCCACAGGGCTCTGGTTAAAAGCAGTGCAACATTTGGGGACTAGGGGCCCTTTATATGTGAAGCTAAACAGCTTGACACTGTAGCCACACACACACACACACACACACACACACCACACACACACACACACACCTTTGCTGTATATAAGGGCCCTCATGTAAAGAGACCATTATAATTCACTTAGGGGATGATTTTCCCAGATCCACACGAAGCCTATTTACTCCTGGACTAAAAAGCACCTTCAATTCAGATTGTCCATTGAGCATCACGGTGCTCAGTCCAGGAGGGTAGTAGGCTTGATGTTTTTCCAGAGAACCTGTCCCATAATGTAGAGCCAATGAGTGTCAGAAGAATCCAGAGGTGTGCAGAGCCCTGACAGAGTGAAAGACACTCCTGGCTCAAACCACATAATCGTCCTCAGTAGAGGTGTGCAGAGCCCTGGCAGAGTGAAAGACACTCCCAGCTCAAACCACATAATCCTCCTCAGTACAGAGGTGTGCAGAGCCCTGGCAGAGTGAAAGACACTCCCAGCTCAAACCACATAATCCTCCTCAGTACAGAGGTGTGCAGAGCCCTGACAGAGTGAAAGACACTCCCAGCTCAAACCACATAATCCTCCTCAGTAGAGGTGTGCAGAGCCCTGACAGAGTGAAAGACACTCCCAGCTCAAACCACATAATCCTCCTCAGTACAGAGGTGTGCAGAGCCCTGACAGAGTGAAAGACACTCCCAGCTCAAACCACATAATCCTCCTCAGTAGAGGTGTGCAGAGCCCTGACAGAGTGAAAGACACTCCCAGCTCAAACCACATAATCCTCCTCAGTACAGAGGTGTGCAGAGCCCTGACAGAGTGAAAGACTCTCCCAGCTCAAACCACATAATCCTCCTCAGTAGAGGTGTGCAGAGCCCTGACAGAGTGAAAGACACTCCCAGCTCAAACCACATTATCCTCCTCAGTAGAGGTGTGCAGAGCCCTGACAGAGTGAAAGACACTCCCAGCTCAAACCACATTATCCTCCTCAGTAGAGGTGTGCAGAGCCCTGACAGAGTGAAAGACACTCCCAGCTCAAACCACATTATCCTCCTCAGTACAGAGGTGTGCAGAGCCCTGACAGAGTGAAAGACACTCCCAGCTCAAACCACATAATCCTCCTCAGTAGAGGTGTGCAGAGCCCTGACAGAGTGAAAGACACTCCCAGCTCAAACCACATAATCCTCCTCAGTAGAGGTGTGCAGAGCCCTGACAGAGTGAAAGACACTCCCAGCTCAAACCACATAATCCCCCTCAGTAGAGGTGTGCAGAGCCCTGACAGAGTGAAAGACACTCCCAGCTCAAACCACATAATCCTCCTCCTCAGTAGAGGTGTGCAGAGCCCTGACAGAGTGAAAGACACTCCCAGCTCAAACCACATTATCCTCCTCAGTAGAGGTGTGCAGAGCCCTGACAGAGTGAAAGACACTCCCAGCTCAAACCACATTATCCTCCTCAGTACAGAGGTGTGCAGAGCCCTGACAGAGTGAAAGACACTCCCAGCTCAAACCACATAATCCTCCTCAGTAGAGGTGTGCAGAGCCCTGACAGAGTGAAAGACACTCCCAGCTCAAACCACATAATCCTCCTCAGTACAGAGGTGTGCAGAGCCCTGACAGAGTGAAAGACACTCCCAGCTCAAACCACATAATCCTCCTCAGTACAGAGGTGTGCAGAGCCCTGACAGAGTGAAAGACACTCCCAGCTCAAACCACATAATCCTCCTCAGTACAGAGGTGTGCAGAGCCCTGACAGAGTGAAAGACACTCCCAGCTCAAACCACATAATCCTCCTCAGTACAGAGGTGTGCAGAGCCCTGACAGAGTGAAAGACACTCCCAGCTCAAACCACATAATCCTCCTCAGTACAGAGGTGTGCAGAGCCCTGACAGAGTGAAAGACACTCCCAGCTCAAACCACATAATCCTCCTCAGTACAGAGGTGTGCAGAGCCCTGACAGAGTGAAAGACACTCCCAGCTCAAACCACATAATCCTCCTCAGTACAGAGGTGTGCAGAGCCCTGGCAGAGTGAAAGACACTCCCAGCTCAAACCACATTATCCTCCTCAGTAGAGGTGTGCAGAGCCCTGGCAGAGTGAAAGACACTCCCAGCTCAAACCACATAATCCTCCTCAGTACAGAGGTGTGCAGAGCCCTGACAGAGTGAAAGACACTCCCAGCTCAAACCACATAATCCTCCTCAGTACAGAGGTGTGCAGAGCCCTGACAGAGTGAAAGACACTCCCAGCTCAAACCACATAATCCTCCTCAGTACAGAGTGTGCAGAGCCCTGGCAGAGTGAAAGACACTCCCAGCTCAAAACCACATAATCCTCCTCAGTAGAGGTGTGCAGAGCCCTGACAGAGTGAAAGACACTCCCAGCTCAAACCACATAATCCTCCTCAGTAGAGGTGTGCAGAGCCCTGGCAGAGTGAAAGACACTCCCAGCTCAAACACATAATCCTCCTCAGTACAGAGGTGTGCAGAGCCCTGACAGAGTGAAAGACACTCCCAGCTCAAACCACATAATCCTCCTCAGTACAGAGGTGTGCAGAGCCCTGGCAGAGTGAAAGACACTCCCAGCTCAAACCACATAATCCTCCTCAGTACAGAGGTGTGCAGAGCCCTGACAGAGTGAAAGACACTCCCAGCTCAAACCACATAATCCTCCTCAGTACAGAGGTGTGCAGAGCCCTGACAGAGTGAAAGACACTCCCAGCTCAAACCACATAATCCTCCTCAGTACAGAGGTGTGCAGAGCCCTGACAGAGTGAAAGACACTCCCAGCTCAAACCACATAATCCTCCTCAGTACAGAGGTGTGCAGAGCCCTGACAGAGTGAAAGACACTCCCAGCTCAAACCACATAATCCTCCTCAGTAGAGGTGTGCAGAGCCCTGGCAGAGTGAAAGACACTCCCAGCTCAAACCACATAATCCTCCTCAGTACAGAGGTGTGCAGAGCCCTGGCAGAGTGAAAGACACTCCCAGCTCAAACCACATAATCCTCCTCAGTACAGAGGTGTGCAGAGCCCTGGCAGAGTGAAAGACACTCCCAGCTCAAACCACATAATCCTCCTCAGTAGAGGTGTGCAGAGCCCTGACAGAGTGAAAGACACTCCCAGCTCAAACCACATAATCCTCCTCAGTACAGAGGTGTGCAGAGCCCTGACAGAGTGAAAGACACTCCCAGCTCAAACCACATAATCCTCCTCAGTACAGAGGTGTGCAGAGCCCTGGCAGAGTGAAAGACACTCCCAGCTCAAACCACATAATCCTCCTCAGTACAGAGGTGTGCAGAGCCCTGGCAGAGTGAAAGACACTCCCAGCTCAAACCACATAATCCTCCTCAGTAGAGGTGTGCAGAGCCCTGGCAGAGTGAAAGACACTCCCAGCTCAAACCACATAATCCTCCTCAGTACAGAGGTGTGCAGAGCCCTGGCAGAGTGAAAGACACTCCCAGCTCAAACCACATAATCCTCCTCAGTACAGAGGTGTGCAGAGCCCTGACAGAGTGAAAGACACTCCCAGCTCAAACCACATAATCCTCCTCAGTACAGAGGTGTGCAGAGCCCTGGCAGAGTGAAAGACACTCCCAGCTCAAACCACATAATCCTCCTCAGTACAGAGGTGTGCAGAGCCCTGACAGAGTGAAAGACACTCCCAGCTCAAACCACATAATCCTCCTCAGTACAGAGGTGTGCAGAGCCCTGACAGAGTGAAAGACACTCCCAGCTCAAACCACATAATCCTCCTCAGTACAGAGGTGTGCAGAGCCCTGACAGAGTGAAAGACACTCCCAGCTCAAACCACATAATCCTCCTCAGTACAGAGGTGTGCAGAGCCCTGACAGAGTGAAAGACACTCCCAGCTCAAACCACATTATCCTCCTCAGTACAGAGGTGTGCAGAGCCCTGACAGAGTGAAAGACACTCCCAGCTCAAACCACATAATCCTCCTCAGTAGAGGTGTGCAGAGCCCTGGCAGAGTGAAAGACACTCCCAGCTCAAACCACATAATCCTCCTCAGTACAGAGGTGTGCAGAGCCCTGGCAGAGTGAAAGACACTCCCAGCTCAAACCACATTATCCTCCTCAGTAGAGGTGTGCAGAGCCCTGACAGAGTGAAAGACTCTCCCAGCTCAAACCACATAATCCTCCTCAGTAGAGGTGTGCAGAGCCCTGACAGAGTGAAAGACACTCCCAGCTCAAACCACATTATCCTCCTCAGTACAGAGGTGTGCAGAGCCCTGGCGGAGTGAAAGACACTCCCAGCTCAAACCACATTATCCTCCTCAGTACAGAGGTGTGCAGAGCCCTGACAGAGTGAAAGACACTCCCAGCTCAAACCACATTATCCTCCTCAGTACAGAGGTGTGCAGAGCCCTGACAGAGTGAAAGACACTCCCAGCTCAAACCACATAATCCTCCTCAGTACAGAGGTGTGCAGAGCCCTGGCAGAGTGAAAGACACTCCCAGCTCAAACCACATTATCCTCCTCAGTACAGAGGTGTGCAGAGCCCTGACAGAGTGAAAGACACTCCCAGCTCAAACCACATAATCCTCCTCAGTAGAGGTGTGCAGAGCCCTGGCAGAGTGAAAGACACTCCCAGCTCAAACCACATAATCCTCCTCAGTACAGAGGTGTGCAGAGCCCTGGCAGAGTGAAAGACACTCCCAGCTCAAACCACATAATCCTCCTCAGTAGAGGTGTGCAGAGCCCTGGCAGAGTGAAAGACACTCCCAGCTCAAACCACATTATCCTCCTCAGTACAGAGGTGTGCAGAGCCCTGGCAGAGTGAAAGACACTCCCAGCTCAAACCACATAATCCTCCTCAGTAGAGGTGTGCAGAGCCCTGGCAGAGTGAAAGACACTCCCAGCTCAAACCACATAATCCTCCTCAGTACAGAGTGTGCAGAGCCCTGACAGAGTGAAAGACACTCCCAGCTCAAACCACATAATCCTCCTCAGTACAGAGGTGTGCAGAGCCCTGACAGAGTGAAAGACACTCCCAGCTCAAACCACATAATCCTCCTCAGTAGAGGTGTGCAGAGCCTGGCAGAGTGAAAGACACTCCCAGCTCAAACCACATAATCCTCCTCAGTACAGAGGTGTGCAGAGCCCTGGCAGAGTGAAAGACACTCCCAGCTCAAACCACATAATCCTCCTCAGTACAGAGGTGTGCAGAGCCCTGGCAGAGTGAAAGACACTCCCAGCTCAAACCACATAATCCTCCTCAGTAGAGGTGTGCAGAGCCCTGGCAGAGTGAAAGCTCAAACACTAAGCCTCCCAGCTCAAACCACATAAGCCTCCTCAGTACAGAGGTGTGCAGAGCCCTGACAGAGTGAAAGACACTCCCAGCTCAAACCACATAATCCTCCTCAGTACAGAGGTGTGCAGAGCCCTGGCAGAGTGAAAGACACTCCCAGCTCAAACCACATAATCCTCCTCAGTAGAGGTGTGCAGAGCCCTGGCAGAGTGAAAGACACTCCCAGCTCAAACCACATAATCCTCCTCAGTAGAGGTGTGCAGAGCCCTGGCAGAGTGAAAGACACTCCCAGCTCAAACCACATAATCCTACAGGTGTGCAGAGCCCTCAGTACAGAGGTGTGCAGAGCCCTGGCAGAGTGAAAGACACTCCCAGCTCAAACCACATAATCCTCCTCAGTACAGAGGTGTGCAGAGCCCTGGCAGAGTGAAAGACACTCCCAGCTCAAACCACATAATCCTCCTCAGTAGAGGTGTGCAGAGCCCTGGCAGAGTGAAAGACACTCCCAGCTCAAACCACATTATCCTCCTCAGTAGAGGTGTGCAGAGCCCTGGCAGAGTGAAAGACACTCCCAGCTCAAACCACATAATCCTCCTCAGTAGAGGTGTGCAGAGCCCTGGCAGAGTGAAAGACACTCCCAGCTCAAACCACATAATCCTCCTCAGTAGAGGTGTGCAGAGCCCTGACAGAGTGAAAGACACTCCCAGCTCAAACCACATTATCCTCCTCAGTACAGAGGTGTGCAGAGCCCTGGCAGAGTGAAAGACACTCCCAGCTCAAACCACATAATCCTCCTCAGTACAGAGGTGTGCAGAGCCCTGGCAGAGTGAAAGACACTCCCAGCTCAAACCACATAATCCTCCTCAGTACAGAGGTGTGCAGAGCCCTGACAGAGTGAAAGACACTCCCAGCTCAAACCACATAATCCTCCTCAGTAGAGGGTGCAGAGCTCCCCTGACAGAGTGAAAGACACTCCCAGCTCAAACCCATAATCGTCCTCAGTAGAGGTGTGCAGAGCCCTGACAGAGTGAAAGACACTCCCAGCTCAAACCACATAATCCTCCTCAGTACAGAGGTGTGCAGAGCCCTGACAGAGTGAAAGACACTCCCAGCTCAAACCACATTATCCTCCTCAGTAGAGGTGTGCAGAGCCCTGACAGAGTGAAAGACACTCCCAGCTCAAACCACATAATCCTCCTCAGTAGAGGTGTGCAGAGCCCTGACAGAGTGAAAGACACTCCCAGCTCAAACCACATTATCCTCCTCAGTACAGAGGTGTGCAGAGCCCTGGCAGAGTGAAAGACACTCCCAGCTCAAACCACATTATCCTCCTCAGTACAGAGGTGTGCAGAGCCCTGGCAGAGTGAAAGACACTCCCAGCTCAAACCACATAATCCTCCTCAGTACAGAGGTGTGCAGAGCCCTGACAGAGTGAAAGACACTCCCAGCTCAAACCACATTATCCTCCTCAGTACAGAGGTGTGCAGAGCCCTGGCAGAGTGAAAGACACTCCCAGCTCAAACCACATAATCCTCCTCAGTAGAGGGGTGCAGAGCCCTGGCGGAGTGAAAGACACTCCCAGCTCAAACCACATTATCCTCCTCAGTACAGAGGTGTGCAGAGCCCTGGCAGAGTGAAAGACACTCCCAGCTCAAACCACATAATCCTCCTCAGTACAGAGGTGTGCAGAGCCCTGGCAGAGTGAAAGACACTCCCAGCTCAAACCACATAATCCTCCTCAGTACAGAGGTGTGCAGAGCCCTGACAGAGTGAAAGACACTCCCAGCTCAAACCACATAATCCTCCTCAGAGGTGTGACACTCCTCAAACCCATAATCCTCCTCAAAGAGCGGTTCACTCCCCCATAATCCCCCTCAATCCCTTCCTCCTCTTTCATAATCCTCCTCAGTACAGAGCGGTTCAATCCCTTTCTCCCTCCTCATGATGTCCCATAATCCCCCTCAGTACAGAGCGGTTCAATCCCTTCCTCCCTCCTCATGATGTCCCATAATCCTCCTCAGTACAGAGCGGTTCAATCCCTTTCTCCCTCCTCATGATGTCCCATAATCCCCCTCAGTACAGAGCAGTTCAATCCCTTCCTCCCTCCTCATGATGTCCCATAATCCCCCTCAGTACAGAGCAGTTCAATCCCTTTCTCCCTCCTCATGATGTCCCATAATCCTCCTCAGTACAGAGCGGTTCAATCCCTTTCTCCCTCCTCATGATGTCCCATAATCCTCCTCAGTACAGAGCGGTTCAATCCCTTCCTTCCTCCTCATGATGTCCCATAATCCTCCTCAGTACAGAGCGGTTCAATCCCTTCCTCCCTCTTCATGATGTCCCATAATCCTCCTCAGTACAGAGCGGTTCAATCCCTTTCTCCCTCCTCATGATGTCCCATAATCCCCTCAGTACAGAGCGGTTCAATCCCTTTCTCCCTCCTCATGATGTCCCATAATCCCCCTCAGTACAGAGCGGTTCAATCCCTTTCTCCCTCCTCATGATGTCCCATAATCCTCCTCAGTACAGAGCGGTTCAATCCCTTTCTCCCTCCTCATGATGTCCCATAATCCCCTCAGTACAGAGCGGTTCAATCCCTTTCTCCCTCCTCATGATGTCCCATAATCCTCCTCAGTACAGAGCGGTGTCCCAATCCTCCTCCCTCCTCAGCGGTTCAATCCCTTTCTCCTCCAGTACAGAGTTCAAACCCTTTCTCCCTCCTCATGATGTCCCATAATCCTCCTCAGTACAGAGCGGTTCAAACCCTTTCTCCCTCCTCATGATGTCCCATAATCCCCTCAGTACAGAGCGGTTCAAACCTTTCTCCTCCTCATGATGTCCCATAATCCCCTCAGTACAGAGCGGTTCAATCCCTTTCTCCCTCCTCATGATGTCCCATAATCCTCCTCAGTACAGAGCGGTTCAACCCTTCCTCCCTCCTCATGATGTCCCATAATCCTCCTCAGTACAGAGCGGTTCAATCCCCTTCCTCTCCCTCCTCTCAGCGGTTCAATCCCTTTCTCCTCCTCATGATGTCCCATAATCCTCCTCAGTACAGAGCGGTTCAAACCCTTTCTCCCTCCTCATGATGTCCCATAATCCTCCTCAGTACAGAGCGGTTCAATCCCTTCTCCCTCCTCATGATGTCCCATAATCCCCCTCAGTACAGAGCGGTTCAAACCCTTTCTCCCTCCTCATGATGTCCCATAATCCCCCTCAGTACAGAGCGGTTCAAACCCTTTCTCCCTCCTCATGATGTCCCATAATCCTCCTCAGTACAGAGCGGTTCAAACCCTTTCTCCCTCCTCATGATGTCCCATAATCCTCCTCAGTACAGAGCGGTTCAAACCCTTTCTCCCTCCTCATGATGTCCCATAATCCTCCTCAGTACAGAGCGGTTCAAACCCTTTCTCCCTCCTCATGATGTCCCATAATCCTCCTCAGTACAGAGCGGTTCAATCCCTTTCTCCCTCCTCATGATGTCCCATAATCCTCCTCAGTACAGAGCGGTTCAAACCCTTTCTCCCTCCTCATGATGTCCCATAATCCTCCTCAGTACAGAGCGGTTCAATCCCTTCCTCCCTCCTCA
>NW_026290617.1:0-18482 GCF_023373465.1 Oncorhynchus keta
GTGAACATTCTGCAGCCTGGGCCCATTCTGCAGCCTGGTGAACATTCTGCAGCCTGGTAAGACATTCTGCAGCCTGGTGAACATTCTACAGCCTGGGGAACATTCTGCAGCCATGTCAACATTCTGCAGCCATGTCAACATTCTGCAGTATGTCAACATTCTGCAGCATGTCAACATTCTGCAGCCCTGGTCAACATTCTGCAGCCATGTCAACATTCTGCAGCCATGTCAACATTCTGCAGCCATGTCAACATTCTGCAGCCTGGGAACATTCTGCAGCCTGGGAACATTCTGCAGCCTGGGAACATTCTGCAGCCTGGGAACATTCTGCAGCCTGGGAACATTCTGCATATGTCAACATTCTGCAGCCTGGGAACATTCTGCAGCCATGTCAACATTCTGCAGCCATGTCAACATTTCTGCAGCCATGTCAACATTCTGCAGCCATGTCAACATTCTGCAGCCATGTCAACATTCTGCAGCCTGGGGAACATTCTGCAGCCATGTCAACATTCTGCAGCCATGTCAACATTCTGCAGCCATGTGAACATTCTGCAGCCATGTCAACATTCTGCAGCCTGGGGAACATTCTGCAGCCTGGGGAACATTCTGCAGCATTCTGGGGAACATTCTGAACATTCTGCAGCCTGGGGAACATTCTGCAGCCTGGGGAACATTCTGCAGCCATGTCAACATTCTGCAGCCATGTCAACATTCTGCAGCCATGTCAACATTCTGCAGCCATGTCAACATTCTGCAGCCATGTCAACATTCTGCAGCCATGTCAACATTCTGCAGCCATGTCAACATTCTGCAGCCATGTCAACATTCTGCAGCCATGTCAACATTCTGCAGCCATGTCAACATTCTGCAGCCATGTCAACATTCTGCAGCCATGTCAACATGTCAACATTCTGCATTCTGCAGCCATGTCAACATTCTGCAGCCATGTCAACATTCTGCAGCCATGTCAACATTCTGCAGCCATGTCAACATTCTGCAGCCATGCGAACATTCTGCAGCCTGGGGAACATTCTGCAGCCTGGGGAACATTCTGCAGCCTGGTGAACATTCTGCAGCCTGGGGAACATTCTGCAGCCTGGGAACATTCTGCAGCCTGGGGAACATTCTGCAGCCATGTCAACATTCTGCAGCCATGTCAACATTCTGCAGCCATGGCAACATTCTGCAGCCATGTCAACATTCTGCAGCCATGTCAACATTCTGCAGCCATGTCAACATTCTGCAGCCATGTCAACATTCTGCAGCCATGTCAACATTCTGCAGCCATGTCAACATTCTGCAGCCATGTCAACATTCTGCCATGTCAACATTCTGCAGCCATGGCAACATTCTGCAGCCATGGCAACATTCTGCAGCCATGTCAACATTCTGCAGCCATGTCAACATTCTGCAGCCTGGGGAACATTCTGCAGCCATGGGAACATTCTGCAGCCTGGGGAACATTCTGCAGCCTGGGGAACATTCTGCAGCCTGGGGAACATTCTGCAGCCATGTCAACATTCTGCAGCCATGTCAACATTCTGCAGCCTGGGGAACATTCTACAGCCTGGGGAACATTCTACAGCCTGGTGAACATTCTGCAGCCATGTCAACATTCTGCAGCCTGGGGAACATTCTACAGCCTGGTGAACATTCTGCAGCCTGGGGAACATTCTACAGCCTGGGGAACATTCTGCAGCCATGTCAACATTCTGCAGCCATGGGAACATTCTGCAGCCATGTCAACATTCTGCAGCCTGGGGAACATTCTGCAGCCATGTCAACATTCTGCAGCCATGTCAACATTCTGCAGCCTGGGGAACATTCTGCAGCCATGTCAACATTCTGCAGCCTGGGGAACATTCTGCAGCCTGGGGAACATTCTGCAGCCTGGGGAACATTCTGCAGCCTGGGGAACATTCTGCAGCCTGGGAACATTCTGCAGCCTGGGGAACATTCTGCAGCCATGTCAACATTCTGCAGCCTGGGGAACATTCTGCAGCCTCACAGAAGGTTTCACTAGGCTCTTAGAACTTAATATCTCTTAAAGCTCAGTGAGGCATGTGGCCAGAGATAACCGGCTGCTTTTCAGACCCTTTTAGGTGTTGCTCATCCTAGACCCTGATCCAGCCAGACATCCTCAAATCATCCTGTAAAATGGATCAACCAGATAATCCCCCAAATATTTAGTGCTACATGAGATAATGTCCTCTGTAATGTCTGTTTGACGTGATGAGATAATGTCCTCTAATGCCTCTGTTTGACGTGATGAGATAATGTCCTCTAATGTCTCTGTTTGACGTGATGAGATAATGTCCTCTGATGTCACTCTCTGTTTGACGTGATGAGATAATGTCCTCTAATGTCTGTTTGACGTGATGAGATAATGTCCTCTAATGTCACTCTCTGTTTGACGTGATGAGATAATGTCCTCTGTAATGTCTCTGACGTGATGAGATAATGTCCTCTGTAATGTCTCTGACGTGATGAGATAATGTCCTCTGTAATGTCTCTGTTTGACGTGATGAGATAATGTCCTCTGGAATGTCTCTGTTTGATGTGATGAGATAATGTCCTCTAATGTCACTGTTGGACGTGATGAGATAATGTCCTCTGTAATGTCTCTCTGTTTGATGTGATGAGATAATGTCCTCTAATGTCACTGTTGGACGTGATGAGATAATGTCCTCTAATGTCTCTGTTGGACGTGATGAGATAATGTCCTCTAATGTCTCTGTTTGACGTGATGAGATAATGTCCTCTGTAATGTCTCTGACGTAATGAGATAATGTCCTCTGATGTCACTCTCTGTTTGACGTGATGAGATAATGTCCTCTAATGTCTGTTTGACGTGATGAGATAATGTCCTCTGTCTCTGTTTGACGTGATGAGATAATGTCCTCTAATGTCTCTGTTGGACGTGATGAGATAATGTCCTCTAATGTCTCTGTTTGACGTGATGAGATAATGTGTAGTAATGGAGACTGGAGTGATATTCAATAATAATGTTGGCTTTGTTTCATGCAGATTGTTTTGCTGCTGTAAACCTTAAAACAACAGTGTGTGATCTCACGGCTGTAAGCAGTTTAATATAGAGCAGATTTATATGATCATATCAGGGAGAGACCATAAGACACGATCTGCCTTCAGGGACCAGCTTCTCCCTGGGAACCACCTCCACACACACACACACACACACACACACACACACACATGTATGTGTGTGTATAGCCTGTTAGCATGTATCTTGATAGCGTTTAAACCTGTTAGCATGTGGCCTGTGAGCGTGTGTAGGTGGTTCCCAGGGGAGACTAACACGCCTGACAGGCTACATGCTAACAGGCTTAAATGCTATCAGGATACATGCTAGCAGGCTATATATATACACACACACACACGACCCCTGACAGAACCCATCTGGATTCTCTGGAGTTAGTTTTCATTATGACCGAGGTTGTCATGGAGATGTAACTGTCACTGTAAACATGTTACAGTTGTGTGGAAGTTGTCATGGTGATGTTATTCCAGGCTTTTTAATAGAGAGGTGTTAAGGCTACTTGTGGCTCTGTAGCAATGATGCTGCCACTAACATGGCTAGCAGGCTACATTCTTTCAGGCTAACAGGCTACATGCTAACAAGTGACAGGCTAACCTGCTAACCTGCTAACAGGCTACATGCTAACAGGCTTAAAAGCTCACAGTATACAGGCTAAATGCTAAACAGGCTACATGTCAAACAGGCAACATGCTGACAGGCTACCTAAAAGGGATACTGCGAGATCTCATCGTTTTTCTACTTACCCAGAGTCCGACGAACTCATTTATACCATTTTTATTTCTCTGCATGCAGTTTGGAGGTCATTGAAGTTAGCATCTCGTTAGCTTAGCACAATTGCTGGAAGTCTCCTCTCAAAAGCAGGGAAATGGACCATCTAACTACTCCAAAGCTGGGTGTTTGGTCATTTATAGTCTTACAAGCTATACATAGTAATCAATATTTTATAAATATTTTATATCCACTTCCTCATTGTGTCCTGAGGCTCGTGAGTGGCACAGCGGTCTAAGGAACTGCATCTCAGTGCTAGAGGCGTCACTACAGATCCTGGTTCGATTCCAGGTTGTATCACAAGTGGCTGTGATTGGGAGTCCCATAGGACAATTAGCCCAGTGTCGTTAGGGTTTGGCCAGGGTAGGCCGGCATACCTAGTTAACTTACCTAGTTAAAGTCGTAACGATGTATAGAGATTACAAGGTGTCTGTCTCATTATGGTATAGAGATCACAAGGTGTCTGTCTCATTATGGTATATAGATCACAAGGTGTCTGTCTCATTATGGTATAGAGATCACAAGGTGTCTGTCTCATTATGGTATAGAGATCACAAGGTGTCTGTCTCATTATGGTATAGAGATCACAAGGTGTCTGTCTCATTATGGTATAGAGATCACAAGGTGTCTGTCTCATTATGGTATAGAGATTACAAGGTGTCTGTCTCATTGTGGTATAGAGATCACAAGGTGTCTGTCTCATTATGGTATAGAGATCACAAGGTGTCTGTCTCATTATGGTATAGAGATCACAACGTGTCTGTCTCATTATGGTATAGAGATCACAATGTGTCTGTCTCATTATGGTATAGAGATCACAAGGTGTCTCATTATGGTATAGAGATCACAAGGTGTCTCATTATGGTATAGAGATCACAAGGTGTCTGTCTCATTATGGTATAGAGATCACAAGGTGTCTGTCTCATTATGGTATAGAGATCACAACGTGTCTGTCTCATTATGGTATAGAGATCAAGGTGTCTGTCTCAAGGTGTCTGTCTCATTATGGTATAGAGATCACAAGGTGTCTGTCTCATTATGGTATAGAGATCACAAGGTGTCTGTCTCATTATGGTATAGAGATCACAAGGTGTCTCATTATGGTATAGAGATCACAAGGTGTCTCATTATGGTATAGAGATCACAACGTGTCTGTCTCATTATGGTATAGAGATCACAAGGTGTCTCATTATGGTATAGAGATCACAAGGTGTCTCATTATGGTATAGAGATCACAAGGTGTCTGTCTCATTATGGTATAGAGATCACAAGGTGTCTGTCTCATTATGGTATAGAGATCACAAGGTGTCTGTCTCATTGTGGTATAGAGATCACAAGGTGTCTGTCTCATTGTGGTATAGAGATCACAAGGTGTCTGTCTCATTATGGTATAGAGATCACAAGGTGTCTGTCTCATTATGGTATAGAGATCACAAGGTGCCTGTCTCATTATGGTATAGAGATCACAAGGTGTCTGTCTCATTATGGTATAGAGATCACCTGTCTCATTATGGTATAGAGATCACAAGGTGTCTGTCTCATTATGGTATAGAGATCACAAGGTGTCTGTCTCATTATGGTATAGAGATCACAAGGTGTCTGTCTCATTATGGTATAGAGATCACAAGGTGTCTGTCTCATTATGGTATAGAGATCACAAGGTGTCTGTCTCATTGTGGTATAGAGATCACAAGGTCTGTCTCATTATGGTATAGAGATCACAAGGTGTCTGTCTCATTATGGTATAGAGATCACAAGGTGTCTGTCTCATTATGGTATAGAGAGTCAAGGTGTCTGTCTCATTATGGTATAGAGATCACAAGGTGTCTGTCTCATTATGGTATAGAGATCACAAGGTGTCTGTCTCATTATGGTATAGAGATCACAAGGTGTCTGTCTCATTATGGTATAGAGATCACAAGGTGTCTGTCTCATTATGGTATAGAGATCACAAGGTGTCTGTCTCATTATGGTATAGAGATCACAAGGTGTCTGTCTCATTATGGTATAGAGATCACAAGGTGTCTGTCTCATTATGGTATAGAGATCACAAGGTGTCTGTCTCATTATGGTATAGAGATCACAAGGTGTCTGTCTCATTATGGTATAGAGATCACAAGGTGTCTCATTATGGTATAGAGATCACAAGTGTGTCTCATTATGGTATAGAGATCACAAGGTGTCTGTCTCATTATGGTATAGAGATCACAAGGTGTCTGTCTCATTATGGTATAGAGATCACAAGGTGTCTGTCTCATTATGGTATAGAGATCACAAGGTGTCTGTCTCATTATGGTATAGAGATCACAAGGTGTCTGTCTCATTATGGTATAGAGATCAAGTGTCTGTCTCATTATGGTATAGAGATCAAGGTGCCTGTCTCATTATGGTATAGAGATCACAAGGTGTCTGTCTCATTATGGTATAGAGATCACAAGGTGTCTGTCTCATTATGGTATAGAGATCACAAGGTGTCTGTCTCATTATGGTATAGAGATCACAAGTGTCTGTCTCATTATGGTATAGAGATCACAAGGTGTCTGTCTCATTATGGTATAGAGATCACAAGGTGTCTGTCTCATTATGGTATAGAGATCAAGGTGTCTGTCTCATTATGGTATAGAGATCACAAGGTGTCTGTCTCATTCACAAGGTGTCTGTGGTCATAGTATAGAGATCACAAGGTGTCTGTCTCATTATGGTATAGAGATCACAAGGTGTCTGTCTCATTATGGTATAGAGATCACAAGGTGTCTGTCTCATTATGGTATAGAGATCACAAGGTGTCTGTCTCATTATGGTATAGAGATCACAAGGTGTCTGTCTCATTATGGTATAGAGATCACAAGGTGTCTGTCTCATTATGGTATAGAGATCACAAGGTGTCTGTCTCATTATGGTATAGAGATCACAAGGTGTCTGTCTCATTATGGTATAGAGATCACAAGGTGTCTGTCTCATTATGGTATAGAGATCACAAGGTGTCTGTCTCATTATGGTATAGAGATCACAAGGTGTCTGTCTCATTATGGTATAGAGATCACAAGGTGTCTGTCTCATTATGGTATAGAGATCACAAGGTGTCTGTCTCATTATGGTATAGAGATCACAAGGTGTCTGTCTCATTATGGTATAGAGATCAAGGTGTCTGTCTCATTATGGTATAGAGATCACAAGGTGTCTGTCTCATTATGGTATAGAGATCACAAGGTGTCTGTCTCATTATGGTATAGAGATCACAAGGTGTCTGTCTCATTATGGTATAGAGATCACAAGGTGTCTCATTATGGTATAGAGATCACAAGGTGTCTGTCTCATTATGGTATAGAGATCACAAGGTGTCTGTCTCATTGTGGTATAGAGATCACAAGTGTCTGTCTCATTATGGTATAGAGATCACAAGGTGTCTGTCTCATTATGGTATAGAGATCACAAGGTGTCTGTCTCATTATGGTATAGAGATCACAAGGTGTCTGTCTCATTATGGTATAGAGATCACAAGGTGTCTGTCTCATTATGGTATAGAGATCACAAGGTGTCTGTCTCATTATGGTATAGAGATCACAAGGTGTCTGTCTCATTATGGTATAGAGATCACAAGGTGTCTGTCTCATTATGGTATAGAGATCACAAGGTGTCTGTCTCATTATGGTATAGAGATCACAAGGTGTCTGTCTCATTGTGGTATAGAGATTACAAGGTGTCTGTCTCATTATGGTATAGAGATCACAAGGTGTCTGTCTCATTATGGTATAGAGATCAAGGTGTCTGTCTCATTATGGTATAGAGATCACAAGGTGTCTGTCTCATTATGGTATAGAGATCACAAGGTGTCTGTCTCATTATGGTATAGAGATCACAAGGTGTCTCATTATGGTATAGAGATCACAAGGTGTCTGTCTCATTATGGTATAGAGATCACAAGTGTCTGTCTCATTATGGTATAGAGATCACAAGGTGTCTGTCTCATTATGGTATAGAGATCACAAGGTGTCTGTCTCATTATGGTATAGAGATCACAAGGTGTCTGTCTCATTGTGGTATAGAGATTACAAGGTGTCTGTCTCATTATGGTATAGAGAATCATTATGGTATAGAGATCAAGGTGTCTGTCTCATTATGGTATAGAGATCACAAGGTGTCTGTCTCATTATGGTATAGAGATCACAAGGTGTCTGTCTCATTATGGTATAGAGATCACAAGGTGTCTGTCTCATTATGGTATAGAGATCACAAGGTGTCTGTCTCATTATGGTATAGAGATCAAGGTGTCTGTCTCATTATGGTATAGAGATCACAAGGTGTCTGTCTCATTATGGTATAGAGATCACAAGGTGTGTCTCATTATGGTATAGAGATCACAAGGTGTCTGTCTCATTATGGTATAGAGATCACAAGGTGTCTGTCTCATTATGGTATAGAGATCACAAGGTGTCTGTCTCATTATGGTATAGAGATCACAAGGTGTCTGTCTCATTATGGTATAGAGATCACAAGGTGTCTCATTATGGTATAGAGATCACAAGGTGTCTGTCTCATTATGGTATAGAGATCACAAGGTGTCTGTCTCATTATGGTATAGAGATCAACAAGGTGTCTGTCTCATTATGGTATAGAGATCACAAGGTGTCTGTCTCATTATGGTATAGAGATCACAAGGTGTCTGTCTCATTATGGTATAGAGATCACAAGGTGTCTGTCTCATTATGGTATAGAGATCACAAGGTGTCTGTCTCATTATGGTATAGAGATCACAAGGTGTCTGTCTCATTATGGTATAGAGATCACAAGGTGTCTGTCTCATTATGGTATAGAGATCACAAGGTGTCTGTCTCATTATGGTATAGAGATCACAAGGTGTCTGTCTCATTATGGTATAGAGATCACAAGGTGTCTGTCTCATTATGGTATAGAGATCACAAGGTGTCTGTCTCATTATGGTATAGAGATCACAAGGTGTCTGTCTCATTATGGTATAGAGATCACAAGGTGTCTGTCTCATTATGGTATAGAGATCACAAGGTGTCTGTCATTATGGTATAGAGATCACAAGGTGTCTGTCTCATTATGGTATAGAGATCACAAGGTGTCTGTCTCATTATGGTATAGAGATCACAAGGTGTCTGTCTCATTATGGTATAGAGATCACAAGGTGTCTGTCTCATTATGGTATAGAGATCACAAGGTGTCTGTCTCATTATGGTATAGAGATCACAAGGTGTCTGTCTCATTATGGTATAGAGATCACAAGGTGTCTGTCTCATTATGGTATAGAGATCACAAGGTGTCTGTCTCATTATGGTATAGAGATCACAAGGTGTCTGTCTCATTATGGTATAGAGATCACAAGGTGTCTGTCTCATTATGGTATAGAGATCACAAGGTGTCTGTCTCATTATGGTATAGAGATCACAAGGTGTCTGTCTCATTATGGTATAGAGATCACAAGGTGTCTGTCTCATTATGGTATAGAGATCACAAGGTGTCTGTCATTATGGTATAGAGATCACAAGGTGTCTGTCTCATTATGGTATAGAGATCACAAGGTGTCTGTCTCATTATGGTATAGAGATCACAAGGTGTCTGTCTCATTATGGTATAGAGATCACAAGGTGTCTGTCTCATTATGGTATAGAGATCACAAGGTGTCTGTCTCATTATGGTATAGAGATCACAAGGTGTCTGTCTCATTATGGTATAGAGATCACAAGGTGTCTGTCTCATTATGGTATAGAGATCACAAGGTGTCTGTCTCATTATGGTATAGAGATCACAAGGTGTCTGTCTCATTATGGTATAGAGATCACAAGGTGTCTGTCTCATTATGGTATAGAGATAACAAGGTGTCTGTCTCATTATGGTATAGAGATCACAAGGTGTCTGTCTCATTATGGTATAGAGATCACAAGGTGTCTGTCTCATTATGGTATAGAGATCACAAGGTGTCTGTCTCATTATGGTATAGAGATCACAAGGTGTCTGTCTCATTATGGTATAGAGATCACAAGGTGTCTGTCTCATTATGGTATAGAGATCACAAGGTGTCTGTCTCATTATGGTATAGAGATCACAAGGTGTCTGTCTCATTATGGTATAGAGATCACAAGGTGTCTGTCTCATTGTGGTATAGAGATCACTGTCTCATTATGGTATAGAGATCACAAGGTGTCTGTCTCATTATGGTATAGAGATCACAAGGTGTCTGTCTCATTATGGTATAGAGATCACAAGGTGTCTGTCTCATTATGGTATAGAGATCACAAGGTGTCTGTCTCATTATGGTATAGAGATCACAAGGTGTCTGTCTCATTATGGTATAGAGATCACAAGGTGTCTGTCTCATTATGGTATAGAGATCACAAGGTGTCTGTCTCATTATGGTATAGAGATCACAAGGTGTCTGTCTCATTATGGTATAGAGATCACAAGGTGTCTCATTATGGTATAGAGATCACAAGGTGTCTGTCTCATTATGGTATAGAGATCACAACGTGTCTGTCTCATTATGGTATAGAGATCACAAGGTGTCTGTCTCATTATGGTATAGAGATCACAAGGTGTCTGTCTCATTATGGTATAGAGATCACAAGGTGTCTGTCTCATTATGGTATAGAGATCACAAGGTGTCTGTCTCATTATGGTATAGAGATCACAAGGTGTCTGTCTCATTATGGTATAGAGATCACAAGGTGTCTGTCTCATTATGGTATAGAGATCACAAGGTGTCTGTCTCATTATGGTATAGAGATCACAAGGTGTCTGTCTCATTATGGTATAGAGATCACAAGGTGTCTGTCTCATTATGGTATAGAGATCACAAGGTGTCTGTCTCATTATGGTATAGAGATCACAAGGTGTCTGTCTCATTATGGTATAGAGATCACAAGGTGTCTGTCTCATTATGGTATAGAGATCACAAGGTGTCTGTCTCATTATGGTATAGAGATCACAAGGTGTCTGTCTCATTATGGTATAGAGATCACAAGGTGTCTGTCTCATTATGGTATAGAGATCACAAGGTGTCTGTCTCATTATGGTATAGAGATCACAAGGTGTCTGTCTCATTATGGTATAGAGATCACAAGGTGTCTGTCTCATTATGGTATAGAGATCACAAGGTGTCTGTCTCATTATGGTATAGAGATCACAAGGTGTCTGTCTCATTATGGTATAGAGATCACAAGGTGTCTCATTATGGTATAGAGATCACAAGGTGTCTGTCTCATTATGGTATAGAGATCACAAGGTGTCTGTCTCATTATGGTATAGAGATCACAAGGTGTCTCATTATGGTATAGAGATCACAAGGTGTCTGTCTCATTGTGGTATAGAGATCACAACGTGTCTGTCTCATTATGGTATAGAGATCACAAGGTGTCTGTCTCATTATGGTATAGAGATCACAAGGTGTCTGTCTCATTATGGTATAGAGATCACAAGGTGTCTGTCTCATTATGGTATAGAGATCACAAGGTGTCTGTCTCATTATGGTATAGAGATCACAAGGTGTCTGTCTCATTATGGTATAGAGATCACAAGGTGTCTGTCTCATTCACAAGGTGGTCTCATTATAGAGATCACAAGGTGTCTGTCTCATTATGGTATAGTATAGGTGTCTGTCTCATTATGGTATAGAGATTACAAGGTGTCTGTCTCATTATGGTATAGAGATCACTGTCTCATTATGGTATAGAGATCACAGGTGTCTGTCTCATTATGGTATAGAGTCTGTCTCATTATGGTATAGAGATCACAAGGTGTCTGTCTCATTATGGTATAGAGATCACAAGGTGTCTGTCTCATTATGGTATAGAGATCAAGGTGTCTGTCTCATTATGGTAGAGATCAAGTGTCTGTCTCATTATGGTATAGAGATCACAAGGTGTCTGTCTCATTATGGTATAGAGATCACAAGGTGTCTGTCTCATTATGGTATAGAGATCACAAGGTGTCTGTCTCATTATGGTATAGAGATCACAAGGTGTCTGTCTCATTATGGTATAGAGATCAAGGTGTCTCATTATGGTATAGAGATCACAAGGTGTCTGTCTCATTATGGTATTATGTCTCATTATGGTATAGAGATCACAAGGTGTCTGTCTCATTATGGTATAGAGATCACAAGGTGTCTGTCTCATTATGGTATAGAGATAACAAGGTGTCTGTCTCATTATGGTATAGAGATCACAAGGTGTCTGTCTCATTATGGTATAGAGATCACAAGGTGTCTGTCTCATTATGGTATAGAGATCACAAGGTGTCTGTCTCATTATGGTATAGAGATCACAAGGTGTCTGTCTCATTATGGTATAGAGATCACAAGGTGTCTGTCTCATTATGGTATAGAGATCAGGTGTCTGTCTCAAGGTGTCTGTCTCATTATGGTATAGAGATCACAAGGTGTCTGTCTCATTATGGTATAGAGAGGTGTCTGTCTCATTATGGTATAGAGATCACAAGGTGTCTGTCTCATTATGGTATAGAGATCACAAGGTGTCTGTCTCATTATGGTATAGAGATCACAAGGTGTCTGTCTCATTATGGTATAGAGATCACAAGGTGTCTGTCTCATTATGGTATAGAGATCACAAGGTGTCTCATTATGGTATAGAGATCACAAATTGTGGTATGTCTGTCTCATTATGGTATAGAGATCACAAGGTGTCTGTCTCATTATGGTATAGAGATCACAAGGTGTCTGTCTCATTATGGTATAGAGATCACAAGGTGTCTGTCTCATTATGGTATAGAGATCACAAGGTGTCTGTCTCATTATGGTATAGAGATCACAGCGTGTCTGTCTCATTATGGTATAGAGATCACAGGTGTCTGTCTCATTATGGTATATAGAAGGTGTCTGTCTCATTATGGTATAGAGATCACAAGGTGTCTGTCTCATTATGGTATAGAGATCACAAGGTGTCTGTCTCATTATGGTATAGAGATCACAAGGTGTCTGTCTCATTATGGTATAGAGATCAAGGTGTCTCATTATGGTATAGAGATCACAAGGTGTCTGTCTCATTATGGTATAGAGATCAGGTGTCTGTCTCAAGGTGTCTGTCTCATTATGGTATAGAGATCACAAGGTGTCTGTCTCATTATGGTATAGAGATAACAAGGTGTCTGTCTCATTATGGTATAGAGATCACAAGGTGTCTGTCTCATTATGGTATAGAGATCACAAGGTGTCTGTCTCATTATGGTATAGAGATCACAAGGTGTCTGTCTCATTATGGTATAGAGATCACAACGTGTCTGTCTCATTATGGTATAGATATCACAAGGTGTCTGTCTCATTATGGTATAGAGATCACAAGGTGTCTGTCTCATTATGGTATAGAGATCACAAGGTGTCTGTCTCATTATGGTATAGAGATCACAAGGTGTCTGTCTCATTATGGTATAGAGATCACAAGGTGTCTGTCTCATTATGGTATAGAGATCACAGTGTCTGTCTCATTATGGTATAGAGATCACAAGGTGTCTGTCTCATTATGGTATAGAGATCACAAGGTGTCTGTCTCATTATGGTATAGAGATCACAAGGTGTCTGTCTCATTATGGTATAGAGATCACAAGGTGTCTGTCTCATTATGGTATAGAGATCACAAGGTCTGTCTCATTATGGTATAGAGATCACAAGGTGTCTGTCTCATTATGGTATAGAGATCACAAGGTGTCTGTCTCATTGTGGTATAGAGAGAGGTGTCTCATTATGGTATCGAGATTACAAGGTGTCTGTCTCATTGTGGTATAGAGATCACAAGGTGTCTCATTATGGTATAGAGATCACAAGGTGTCTGTCTCATTATGGTATAGAGATCACAAGGTGTCTGTCTCATTATGGTATAGATCACAAGGTGTCTGTCTCATTATGGTATAGAGATCACAACGTGTCTGTCTCATTATGGTATAGATATCACAAGGTGTCTGTCTCATTATGGTATAGAGATCACAAGGTCTGTCTCATTATGGTATAGAGATCAAGGTGTCCTCATTATGGTATAGAGTGGTGTCTGTCTCATTATGGTATAGAGATCACAAGGTGTCTGTCTCATTATGGTATAGAGATCACAAGGTGTCTGTCTCATTATGGTATAGAGATCGCAAGGTGTCCTATTATATAGAGATAACAAGGTGTCTGTCTCATTATGGTATAGAGATCACAAGGTGTCTGTCTCATTATGGTATAGAGATCACAATCATTATGGTATAGAGATAACAAGGTGTCTGTCTCATTATGGTATAGAGATCACAGGTGTCTGTCTCATTATGGTATAGAGATCACAAGGTGTCTGTCTCATTATGGTATAGAGATCACAAGGTGTCTGTCTCATTATGGTATAGAGATCACAACGGTCTGTCTCATTATGGTATAGATATCTGTCTCTATTTTTGGTATAGATCACAAGGTGTCTGTATAGAGATCACAAGGTGTCTGTCTCATTATGGTATAGAGATCACAAGGTGTCTGTCCTATTATGGTATAAGATCACAATGTGTCTGTCTCATTATGGTATAGAGATCACAAGGTGTCTGTCTCATTAGGGTATAGAGATCACAAAGGTGTCTGTCTCATTATGGTATAGAGATCACAAGGTGTCTGTCTCATTATGGTATAGAGATCACAAGGTGTCTGTCTCATTATGGTATAGTCTCATTATGGATAGAGATCAGGTGTCTCATTATGGTATAGAGATCTGTCTCATTATGGTATAGAGATCACAAGGTGTCTGTCTCATATAGAGATCACAAGGTGTCTCATTATGGTATCGAGATTACAAGGTGTCTGTCTCATTGTGGTATAGAGATCACATGTCTCATTATGGTATAGAGATCACAAGGTGTCTGTCTCATTATGGTATAGAGATCACAAGGTGTCTGTCTCATTGGCGGTATAGAGATCACAAGGTGTCTGTCTCATTATGGTATAGAGATCACAAGGTGTCTGTCTCATTATGGTATAGAGATCACAAGGTGTCTGTCTCATTATGGTATAGAGATCACAAGGTGTCTGTCTCATTATGGTATAGAGATCACAAGGTGTCTCATTATGGTATAGAGATCACAAGGTGTCTCATTATGGTATAGAGACTACAAGGTGTCTGTCTCATTACGGTATAGAGATCAAGCAAGGTGTCTCATTATGGTATAGAGATCACAAGGTGTACTTATTATGGTACAGAGATCAAGGTGTCTGTCTCATTATGGTATATAGAGATCACAAGGTGTCTGTCTCATTATGGTATAGAGATCACAAGGTGTCTCATTATGGTATAGAGATCACAAGGTGTCCCATTGTGGTATAGAGATCACAAGGTGTCTGTCTCATTGGTGGTATAGAGATCACAAGGTGTCTCATTGTGGTATAGAGATCACAAGGTGTCTGTCTCATTGTGGTATAGAGATCACAAGGTGTCTGTCTCATTGTGGTATAGAGATCACAACGTGTCTGTCTCATTATGGTATAGAGATCACAAGGTGTCTGTCTCATTATGGTATAGAGATCACAAGGTGTCTGTCTCATTATGGTATAGAGATCACAAGGTGTCTGTCTCATTATGGTATAGAGATCACAAGGTGTCTGTCTCATTATGGTATAGAGATCACAAGGTGTCTGTCTCATTATGGTATAGAGATCACAAGGTGTCTGTCTCATTATGGTATAGAGATCACAAGGTGTCTGTCTCATTATGGTATAGAGATCACAAGGTGTCTGTCTCATTATGGTATAGAGATCACAAGGTGTCTGTCTCATTATGGTATAGAGATCACAAGGTGTCTGTCTCATTATGGTATAGAGATCACAAGGTGTCTGTCTCATTATGGTATAGAGATCACAAGGTGTCTGTCTCATTATGGTATAGAGATCACAAGGTGTCTGTCTCATTATGGTATAGAGATCACAAGGTGTCTGTCTCATTATGGTATAGAGATCACAAGGTGTCTGTCTCATTATGGTATGAGAGATCACAAGGTGTCTGTCTCATTATGGTATAGAGATCACAAGGTGTCTGTCTCATTATGGTATAGAGATCACAAGGTGTCTGTCTCATTATGGTATAGAGATCACAAGGTGTCTGTCTCATTATGGTATAGAGATCACAAGGTGTCTGCATTATGGTATAGAGATCACAAGGTGTCTGTCTCATTATGGTATAGAGATCACAAGTGTCTGTCTCATTATGGTATAGAGATCACAAGGTGTCTGTCATTATGGTATAGAGATCACAAGGTGTCTGTCTCATTATGGTATAGAGATCACAAGGTGTCTGTCTCATTATGGTATAGAGATCACAAGGTGTCTGTCTCATTATGGTATAGAGATCACAAGGTGTCTGTCTCATTATGGTATAGAGATCACAAGGTGTCTGTCTCATTATGGTATAGAGATCACAAGGTGTCTGTCTCATTATGGTATAGAGATCACAAGGTGTCTGTCTCATTATGGTATAGAGATCACAAGGTGTCTGTCTCATTATGGTATAGAGATCACAAGGTGTCTGTCTCATTATGGTATAGAGATCACAAGGTGTCTCATTATGGTATAGAGATCACAAGGTGTCTGTCTCATTATGGTATAGAGATCACAAGGTGTCTCATTATGGTATAGAGATCACAAGGTGTCTGTCTCATTATGGTATAGAGATCACAAGGTGTCTGTCTCATTATGGTATAGAGATCACAAGGTGTCTGTCTCATTATGGTATAGAGATCACAAGGTGTCTGTCTCATTATGGTATAGAGATCACAAGGTGTCTGTCTCATTATGGTATAGAGATCACAAGGTGTCTGTCTCATTATGGTATAGAGATCACAAGGTGTCTGTCTCATTATGGTATAGAGATCACAAGGTGTCTGTCTCATTATGGTATAGAGATCACAAGGTGTCTGTCTCATTATGGTATAGAGATCACAAGGTGTCTGTCTCATTATGGTATAGAGATCACAAGGTGTCTCATTATGGTATAGAGATCATGTGTCTCATTATGGTATAGAGATCACAAGGTCTGTCTCATTATGGTATAGAGATCACAAGGTGTCTGTCTCATTATGGTATAGAGATCACAAGGTGTCTGTCTCATTATGGTATAGAGATCACAAGGTGTCTGTCTCATTATGGTATAGAGATCACAAGGTGTCTGTCTCATTATGGTATAGAGATCACAAGGTGTCTGTCTCATTATGGTATAGAGATCACAAGGTGTCTGTCTCATTATGGTATAGAGATCACAAGGTGTCTGTCTCATTATGGTATAGAGATCACAAGGTGTCTGTCTCATTATGGTATAGAGATCACAAGGTGTCTGTCTCATTATGGTATAGAGATCACAAGGTGTCTGTCTCATTATGGTATAGAGATCACAAGGTGTCTGTCTCATTATGGTATAGAGATCACAAGGTGTCTGTCTCATTATGGTATAGAGATCACAAGGTGTCTGTCTCATTATGGTATAGAGATCACAAGGTGTCTGTCTCATTATGGTATAGAGATCACAAGGTGTCTGTCTCATTATGGTATAGAGATCACAAGGTGTCTGTCTCATTATGGTATAGAGATCACAAGGTGTCTGTCTCATTATGGTATAGAGATCACAAGGTGTCTGTCTCATTATGGTATAGAGATCACAAGGTGTCTGTCTCATTATGGTATAGAGATCACAAGGTGTCTGTCTCATTATGGTATAGAGATCACAAGGTCGTCTCATTATGGTATAGAGATCACAAGGTGTCTGTCTCATTATGGTATAGAGATCACAAGGTGTCTGTCTCATTATGGTATAGAGATCACAAGGTGTCTGTCTCATTATGGTATAGAGATCACAAGGTGTCTGTCTCATTATGGTATAGAGATCACAAGGTGTCTGTCTCATTATGGTATAGAGATCACAAGGTGTCTGTCTCATTATGGTATAGAGATCACAAGGTGTCTGTCTCATTATGGTATAGAGATCACAAGGTGTCTGTCTCATTATGGTATAGAGATCACAAGGTGTCTGTCTCATTATGGTATAGAGATCACAAGGTGTCTGTCTCATTATGGTATATAGAGATCACAAGGTGTCTGTCTCATTATGGTATAGAGATCACAAGGTGTCTGTCTCATTATGGTATAGAGATCACAAGGTGTCTGTCTCATTATGGTATAGAGATCACAAGGTGTCTGTCTCATTATGGTATAGAGATCACAAGGTGTCTGTCTCATTATGGTATAGAGATCACAAGGTGTCTGTCTCATTATGGTATAGAGATCACAAGGTGTCTGTCTCATTATGGTATAGAGATCACAAGGTGTCTGTCTCATTATGGTATAGAGATCACAAGGTGTCTGTCTCATTATGGTATAGAGATCACAAGGTGTCTGTCTCATTATGGTATAGAGATCACAAGGTGTCTGTCTCATTATGGTATAGAGATCACAAGGTGTCTGTCTCATTATGGTATAGAGATCACAAGGTGTCTGTCTCATTATGGTATAGAGATCACAAGGTGTCTGTCTCATTATGGTATAGAGATCACAAGGTGTCTGTCTCATTATGGTATAGAGATCACAAGGTGTCTGTCTCATTATGGTATAGAGATCACAAGGTGTCTGTCTCATTATGGTATAGAGATCACAAGGTGTCTGTCTCATTATGGTATAGAGATC
>NW_026290618.1:0-4456 GCF_023373465.1 Oncorhynchus keta
TCAGTTACCTAACAATGACATCAGTTATCACAGTTACCTAACAATGATGTCAGTTATCTCAGTTACCTAACAGTTATATCAGTTATATCAGAGTTACCTAACAATGATATCAGTTATATCAGAGTTACCTAACAATGATATCAGTTATATCAGAGTTACCTAACAATGATATCAGTTATATCAGAGTTACCTAACAATGATATCAGTTATATCAGAGTTACCTAACAATGATATCAGTTATATCAGAGTTACCTAACAATGATATCAGTTATCACAGTTACCTAACAATGATATCAGTTATCTCAGTTACCTAACAGTTATATCACTTATATCAGAGTTACCTAACAATGATATCAGTTATTTCAGTTACCTAACAATGATATCAGTTATCTCTGTTGCCTAACAGTTATATCAGTTATATCAGAGTTACCTAACAATGATATCAGTTATCTCAGAGTTACCTAACAATGACATCAGTTATCTCAGTTACCTAACAGTTATATCAGTTATATCAGAGTTACCTAACAATGATATCAGTTATATCAGTGTTACCTAACAATGATATCAGTTATCTCAGTTACCTAACAGTTATATCAGTTATATCACAGTTACCTAACAATGACATCAGTTATCTCAGTTACCTAACAGTTATATCAGTTATATCAGAGTTACCTAACAATGATATCAGTTATCACAGTTGCCTAACAATGACATCAGTTATCTCAGTTACCTAACAGTTATATCAGTTATATCAGTTATATCAGAGTTACCTAACAATGATATCAGTTATCACAGTTACCTAACAATGATATCAGGTATCACAGTTACCTAACAATGATATCAGTTATCTCTGTTGCCTAACAATGATATCAGTTATCGCAGTTACCTAACAATGATATCAGTTATCACAGAGTTACCTAACAATGATATCAGTTATATCAGAGTTACCTAACAATGGTATCAGTTATCTCAGAGTTACCTAACAATGATATCAGTTATATCAGAGTTACCTAAAAATGACATCAGTTATCTCAGTTACCTAACAGTTATATCAGTTATCTATGTTGCCTAACAATGACATCAGTTATCGCAGTTACCTAATAATGATATCAGTTATCGCAGTTACCTAACAATGATATCAGTTATCTCAGTTACCTAACAATGGTATCAGTTATATCAGAGTTACCTCACAGTTATATCAGGTATCTCAGAGTTACCTAACAATGATATCAGTTATCTCAGTTGCCTAACAATGACATCAGTTATCTCAGTTACCTAACAATGATATCAGTTATCGCAGTTACCTAACAATGATATCAGTTATCTCAGAGTTACCTAACAATGATATCAGTTATCTCAGAGTTACCTAACAGTTATATCAGTTATCTCAGAGTTACCTAACAGTTATATCAGTTATTTCAGAGTTACCTAACAATTATATCAGTTATCTCAGAGTTACCTAACAATGATATCAGTTATCTCAGAGTTACCTAACAGTTATATCAGTTATCTCAGAGTTCCTAACAGTTATATCAGTTATCTCAGAGTTACCTAACAATGATATCAGTTATCTCAGAGTTACCTAACAATGATATCAGTTATCTCAGAGTTACCTAACAGTTATATCAGTTATCTCAGAGTTACCTAACAATGATATCAGTTATCTCAGAGTTACCTAACAATGATATCAGTTATCTCAGAGTTACCTAACAGTTATATCAGTTATCTCAGAGTTACCTAACAATGATATCAGTTATCTCAGAGTTACCTAACAATGATATCAGTTATCACAGAGATACCTAACAATGATATCAGTTATCTCAGTTACCTAACAATGATATCAGTTATCTCAGTTACCTAACAATGACATCAGTTATCTCACTTACCTAACAATGACATCAGTTATCTCAGTTACCTAACAATGATATCAGTTATCACAGTTACCTAACAATGACATCAGTTATCTCAGCTACCTAACAATGACATCAGTTATCTCAGCTACCTAACAATGACATCAGTTATCACAGTTACCTAACAATGATGTCAGTTATCTCAGTTACCTAACAGTTATATCAGTTATATCAGAGTTACCTAACAATGATATCAGTTATATCAGAGGTACCTAACAATGATATCAGTTATATCAGAGTTACCTAACAATGATATCAGTTATATCAGAGTTACCTAACAATGACATCAGTTATCACAGTTACCTAACAATGACATCAGTTATCTCAGTTACCTAACAGTTATATCAGTTATATCAGAGTTACCTAACAATGATATCAGTTATCACAGTTACCTAACAATGATATCAGTTATCTCAGTTACCTAACAGTTATATCACTTATATCAGAGTTACCTAACAATGATATCAGTTATTTCAGTTACCTAACAATGATATCAGTTATCTCTGTTGCCTAACAGTTATATCAGTTATATCAGAGTTACCTAACAATGATATCAGTTATCTCAGAGTTACCTAACAATGACATCAGTTATCTCAGTTACCTAACAGTTATATCAGTTATATCAGAGTTACCTAACAATGATATCAGTTATATCAGAGTTACCTAACAATGATATCAGTTATCTCAGTTACCTAACAGTTATATCAGTTATATCACAGTTACCTAACAATGGCATCAGTTATCTCAGTTACCTAACAGTTATATCAGTTATATCAGAGTTACCTAACAATGATATCAGTTATCACAGTTACCTAACAATGACATCAGTTATCTCAGTTACCTAACAGTTATATCAGTTATATCAGTTATATCAGAGTTACCTAACAATGATATCAGTTATCACAGTTACCTAACAATGATATCAGTTATCACAGTTACCTAACAATGATATCAGTTATCTCTGTTGCCTAACAATGATATCAGTTATCGCAGTTACCTAACAATGATATCAGTTATCACAGAGTTACCTAACAATGATATCAGTTATATCAGAGTTACCTAACAATGGTATCAGTTATCTCAGAGTTACCTAACAATGATATCAGTTATATCAGAGTTACCTAACAATGACATCAGTTATCTCAGTTACCTAACAGTTATATCAGTTATCTATGTTGCCTAACAATGACATCAGTTATCGCAGTTACCTAATAATGATATCAGTTATCGCAGTTACCTAACAATGATATCAGTTATCGCAGAGTTACCTAACAATGATATCAGTTGTCTCAGTTACCTAACAATGATATTAGTTATCTTAGTTACCTAACAATGATATCAGTTATCTCAGAGAAACCTAACAGTTATATCAGTTATCTCAGAGTTACCTAACAATGATATCATTTATCTCAGAGTTACCTAACAGTTATATCAGTTATCTCAGAGTTACCTAACAATGATGTCAGTTATCTCACAGTTACCTAACAGTTATATCAGTTATCGCAGAGTTACCTAACAGTTATAACATTTATATCTGAGTTACCTAACAATGATATCAGTTATATCAGAGATACCTCACAGTTATATCAGGTATCTCAGAGTTACCTAACAATGATATCAGTTATCTCAGGGTTACCTAACAGTTATATCAGTTATCGCAGAGTTACCTAACAGTTATAACATTTATATCTGAGTTACCTAACAATGATATCAGTTATATCAGAGTTACCTCACAGTTATATCAGGTATCTCAGAGTTACCTAACAATGATATCAGTTATCTCAGGGTTACCTAACAGTTATATCAGTTATCTCAGAGTTACCGAACAGTTATATCAGTTATCACAGCTACCTAACAATGATATCAGTTATCTCAGTTGCCTAACAATGACATCAGTTATCGCAGTTACCTAACAATGATATCAGTTATCGCAGTTACCTAACAATGATATCAGTTATCGCAGAGTTACCTAACAATGATATCAGTTATCTCAGTTACCTAACAATGATATTAGTTATCTTAGTTACCTAACAATGATATCAGTTATCTCAGAGTTACCGAACAGTTATATCAGTTATCACAGCTACCTAACAATGATATCAGTTATCTCAGAGTTACCGAACAGTTATATCAGTTATCTCAGAGTTACCTAACAATGATATTAGTTATCTTAGTTACCTAACAATGATATCAGTTATCACAGCTACCTAACAATGATATCAGTTATCTCAGTTGCCTAACAATGACATCAGTTATCGCAATTACCTAACAATGATATCAGTTATCGCAGTTACCTAACAATGATATCAGTTATCTCAGAGTTACCTAACAATGATATCAGTTATCTCAGAGTTACCTAACAGTTATATCAGTTATATCAGAGTTACCTAACAATGATATCAGTTATCACAGAGTTGCCTAACAATGACATCAGTTATCTCAGTTACCTAACAGTTACTATCAGTTATATCAGTTATACAGAGTTACCTAACAATGATATCAGTTATCACAGTTACCTAACAATGATATCAGTTATCACAGTTACC
>NW_026290619.1:0-1027 GCF_023373465.1 Oncorhynchus keta
AGAGTCATGTCTAAAGTGTCTCCAGCACAACGGCAGAGTCATGTCTAAAGTGTCTCCAGCACAACGGCAGAGTCATGTCTAAAGTGTCTCCAGCACAACGGCAGAGTCATGTCTAAAGTGTCTCCAGCACAACGGCAGAGTCATGTCTAAAGTGTCTCCAGCACAACGGCAGAGTCATGTCTAAAGTGTCTCCAGCACAACGGCAGAGTCATGTCTAAAGTGTCTGCAGCACAACGGCAGAGTCATGTCTAAAGTGTCTCCAGCACAACGGCAGAGTCATGTCTAAAGTGTCTCCAGCACAACGGCAGAGTCATGTCTAAAGTGTCTCCAGCATAACGGCAGAGTCATGTCTAAAGTGTCTCCAGCACAACGGCAGAGTCATGTCTAAAGTGTCTCCAGCACAACGGCAGAGTCATGTCTAAAGTGTCTCCAGCACAACGGCAGAGTCATGTCTAAAGTGTCTCCAGCACAACGGCAGAGTCATGTCTAAAGTGTGTCGGCAGAGTCATGTCACAACGGCAGAGTCATGTCTAAAGTGTCTCCAGCACAACGGCAGAGTCATGTCTAAAGTGTCTGCAGCACAACGGCAGAGTCATGTCTAAAGTGTCTCCAGCACAACGGCAGAGTCATGTCTAAAGTGTCTGCAGCACAACGGCAGAGTCATGTCTAAAGTGTCTCCAGCACAACGGCAGAGTCATGTCTAAAGTGTCTCCAGCACAACGGCAGAGTCATGTCTAAAGTGTCTCCAGCACAACGGCAGAGTCATGTCTAAAGTGTCTCCAGCACAACGGCAGAGTCATGTCTAAAGTGTCTGCAGCACAACGGCAGAGTCATGTCTAAAGTGTCTCCAGCACAACGGCAGAGTCATGTCTAAAGTGTCTCCAGCACAACGGCAGAGTCATGTCTAAAGTGTCTCAGCACCAGTCACTAAAGTGTCGGCAGAGTCATGTCTAAAGTGTCTCCAGCACAACGGCAGAGTCATGTCTAAAGTGTCTCCAGCACAACGGCAGAGTCATGTCTAAAGTGT
>NW_026290620.1:0-33984 GCF_023373465.1 Oncorhynchus keta
TACTGGCTCTGTTATATTATGACAGACCTGGTAGATACACTGTCTCTATTATATTATGACAGACCAGCTAGATCTACTGTCTCTATTATATTTTGACAGACCAGCTAGATCTACTGTCTTTGTTATATTATGACAGACCTGGTAGATACACTGTCTCTATTATATTATGACAGACCAGCTAGATCTACTGTCTCTATATCTCTATTGTACTATGACAGACCATCTAGATCTACTGTTTCTATTATACTATGACAGACCAGGTAGATCTACTGTCTCTATTGTATTATGACAGACCAGCTAGATCTACTGTTTCTATTATACTATGACAGACCAGGTAGATCTACTGTCTCTATTATATTATGACAGACCAGCTAGATCTACTGTGTCTATTGTATTATGACAGACCAGCTAGATCTACTGCTTCTATTATACTATGACAGACCAGGTAGATCTACTGCCTCTATTATAATATGACAGACCAGCTAGATCTACTGTCTCTATTATATTATGACAGACCAGGTAGATCTACTGTCTCTATTGTATTATGACAGACCAGGTAGATCTACTATCTCTAGTATATTATGACTGAACAGCTGGATCTACTGTCTCTATTATAATATGACAGACCAGCTAGATCTACTGTCTCTATTGTATTATGACAGACCAGCTAGATCTACTGTCTCTATTATATTATGACAGACCAGCTAGATCTATTGTCTCTATTATAATATGACATTATGACAGACCAGCTAGATCTACTGTCTCTATTGTATTATGACAGACCAGCTAGATCTACTATCTCTATTATATTATGACAGACCAGCTAGATCTAGTGTCTCTATTATATTATGGCAGACCAACTAAATCTACTGTCTCTATTATATTTTGACAGACCAGGTAGATCTACTGTCTCTATTATATTTTGACAGACCAGGTAGATCTACTGTCTCTATTATATTATGACAGATCAGCTAGATCTACTGTCTCTATTATAAAATGACAGACCAGGTAGATATACTGTCTCTATTATATTATGACAGACCAGCTAAATCTACTGTCTCTATGTCTCTATTATGTTATGACAGACCAGCTAAATCTACTGTCTCTATTGTATTATGACAGACCAGGTAGATCTACTTACTCTATTATATTATGACAGACCAGCTAGATCTACTGTTTCTATTATACTATGACAGACCAGGTAGATCTACTGTCTCTATTGTATTATGACAGACCAGCTAGATCTACTGTTTCTATTATACTATGACAGACCAGGTAGATCTACTGTCTCTATTATATTATGACAGACCAGCTAGATCTACTGTGTCTATTGTATTATGACAGACCAGCTAGATCTACTGTTTCTATTATACTATGACAGACCAGGTAGATCTACTGCCTCTATTATAATATGACAGACCAGCTAGATCTACTGTCTCTATTATATTATGACAGACCAGGTAGATCTACTGTCTCTATTGTATTATTACAGACCAGGTAGATCTACTATCTCTATTATATTATGACTGACCAGCTAGATCTACTGTCTCTATTATAATATGACAGACCAGCTAGATCTACTGTGTCTATTGTATTATGACAGACCAGCTAGATCTACTGTTTCTATTATACTATGACAGACCAGGTAGATCTACTGTCTCTATTATAATATGACAGACCAGCTAGATCTACTGTGTCTATTATATTATGACAGACCAGGTAGATCTACTGTCTCTATTGTATTATGACAGACCAGGTAGATCTACTATCTCTATTATATTATGACTGACCAGCTAGATCTACTGTCTCTATTATAATATGACAGACCAGCTAGATCTACTGTCTCTATTATATTATGACAGACCAGCTAGATCTACTGTCTCTATTATATTTTGACATACCAGGTAGATCTACTGTCTCTGTTATAATATGACAGACCAGCTGGATCTACTGGCTCTGTTATATTATGACAGACCTGGTAGATCTACTGTCCCTATTATATTATGACAGACCAGCTAGATCTACTGTCTCTATTATATTTTGACAGACCAGCTAGATCTACTGTCTCTATTATATTATGACAGACCAGCTTGATCTACTGTCTCTATTATATTATGACAGACCAGCTAGATCTACTGTCTCTATATCTCTATTGTACTATGACAGACCATCTAGATCTACTGTCTCTATTATACTATGACAGACCAGGTAGATCTACTATCTCTATTATATTATGACAGACCAGCTAGATCTACTGTCTCTATTATATTTTGACATACCAGGTAGATCTACTGTCTCTGTTATAATATGACAGACCAGCTAGATCTACTGTCTCTATTATATTATGACAGACCAGCTAGATCTACTGTCTCTATTATAATATGACAGACCAGCTAGATCTACTGTCTCTATTATATTATGACAGACCAGCTAGATCTACTGTCTCTATTATATTTTGACATACCAGGTAGATCTACTGTCTCTGTTATATTATGACAGACCAGCTGGATCTACTGGCTCTGTTATATTATGACAGACCTGGTAGATCTACTGTCCCTATTATATTATGACAGACCAGCTAGATCTACTGTCTCTATTATATTTTGACTGACCAGCTAGATCTACTGTCTCTATTATAATATGACAGACCAGCTAGATCTACTGTCTCTATTATATTATGACAGTCCAGCTAGATCTACTGTCTCTATTATATTTTGACATCCCAGGTAGATCTACTGTCTCTGTTATAATATGACAGACCAGCTAGATCTACTGTCTCTATTATATTATGACAGACCAGCTAGATCTACTGTCTCTATTATATTATGACAGACCAGCTAGATCTACTGTCTCTATTATATTTTGACATACCAGGTAGATCTACTGTCTCTATTGTATTATGACAGACCAGCTAGATCTACTGTCTCTATATCTCTATTGAACTATGACAGACCATCTATGTCTACTGTCTCTATTATACTATGACAGACCAGGTAGATCTACTGTCTCTATTATAATATGACAGACCAGGTAGATCTACTGTCTCTATTAAATTATGACAGACCAGCTAGATCTACTGTCTCTATTATACTATGACAGACCAGGTAGATCTACTGTCTCTATTATATTATGACAGACCAGCTAGATCTACTGTCTCTATTCTATTATGACAGACCAGGTTAAACTACAATCTCCATTATATTTTGACAGACCAGCTAGATCTACTGTCTCTATTATATTATGACAGAACAGCTAGATCTACTGTCTCTATTATATTTTGACATACCAGGTAGATCTACTGTCTCTGTTATATTATGACAGACCTGGTAGATACACTGTCTCTATTATATTATGACAGACCAGCTAGATCTACTGTCTCTATTATATTTTGACAGACCAGCTAGATCTACTGTCTCTGTTATATTATGACAGACCTGGTAGATACACTGTCTCTATTATATTATGACAGACCAGCTAGATCTACTGTCTCTATATCTCTATTGTACTATGACAGACCATCTAGATCTACTGTCTCTATTATACTATGACAGACCAGGTAGATCTACTTACTCTATTATATTATGACAGACCAGCTAGATCTACTGTTTCTATTATACTATGACAGACCAGGTAGATCTACTGTCTCTATTGTATTATGACAGACCAGCTAGATCTACTGTTTCTATTATACTATGACAGACCAGGTAGATCTACTGTCTCTATTATATTATGACAGACCAGCTAGATCTACTGTGTCTATTGTATTATGACAGACCAGCTAGATCTACTGCTTCTATTATACTATGACAGACCAGGTAGATCTACTGCCTCTATTATAATATGACAGACCAGCTAGATCTACTGTCTCTATTATATTATGACAGACCAGGTAGATCTACTGTCTCTATTGTATTATGACAGACCAGGTAGATCTACTATCTCTATTATATTATGACTGACCAGCTAGATCTACTGTCTCTATTATAATATGACAGACCAGCTAGATCTACTGTCTCTATTGTATTATGACAGACCAGCTAGATCTACTGTCTCTATTATATTATGACAGACCAGCTAGATCTATTGTCTCTATTATAATATGACATTATGACAGACCAGCTAGATCTACTGTCTCTATTGTATTATGACAGACCAGCTAGATCTACTATCTCTATTATATTATGACAGACCAGCTAGATCTAGTGTCTCTATTATATTATGGCAGACCAACTAAATCTACTGTCTCTATTATATTTTGACAGACCAGGTAGATCTACTGTCTCTATTATATTTTGACAGACCAGGTAGATATACTGTCTCTATTATATTATGACAGACCAGCTAAATCTACTGTCTCTATGTCTCTATTATGTTATGACAGACCAGCTAAATCTACTGTCTCTATTGTATTATGACAGACCAGGTAGATCTACTTACTCTATTATATTATGACAGACCAGCTAGATCTACTGTTTCTATTATACTATGACAGACCAGCTAGATCTACTGTTTCTATTATACTATGACAGACCAGGTAGATCTACTGTCTCTATTGTATTATGACAGACCAGCTAGATCTACTGTTTCTATTATACTATGACAGACCATCTAGATCTACTGTCTCTATTATGCTATGACAGACCAGGTAGATCTACTTACTCTATTATATTATGACAGACCAGCTAGATCTACTGTTTCTATTATACTATGACAGACCAGGTAGATCTACTGTCTCTATTGTATTATGACAGACCAGCTAGATCTACTGTTTCTATTATACTATGACAGACCAGGTAGATCTACTGTCTCTATTATATTATGACAGACCAGCTAGATCTACTGTGTCTATTGTATTATGACAGACCAGCTAGATCTACTGCTTCTATTATACTATGACAGACCAGGTAGATCTACTGCCTCTATTATAATATGACAGACCAGCTAGATCTACTGTCTCTATTATATTATGACAGACCAGGTAGATCTACTGTCTCTATTGTATTATGACAGACCAGGTAGATCTACTATCTCTATTATATTATGACTGACCAGCTAGATCTACTGTCTCTATTATAATATGACAGACCAGCTAGATCTACTGTCTCTATTGTATTATGACAGACCAGCTAGATCTACTGTCTCTATTATATTATGACAGACCAGCTAGATCTATTGTCTCTATTATAATATGACATTATGACTGACCAGCTAGATCTACTGTCTCTATTGTATTATGACAGACCAGCTAGATCTACTATCTCTATTATATTATGACAGACCAGCTAGATCTAGTGTCTCTATTATATTATGGCAGACCAACTAAATCTACTGTCTCTATTATATTTTGACAGACCAGGTAGATCTACTGTCTCTATTATATTTTGACAGACCAGGTAGATATACTGTCTCTATTATATTATGACAGACCAGCTAAATCTACTGTCTCTATGTCTCTATTATGTTATGACAGACCAGCTAAATCTACTGTCTCTATTGTATTATGACAGACCAGGTAGATCTACTTACTCTATTATATTATGACAGACCAGCTAGATCTACTGTTTCTATTATACTATGACAGACCAGCTAGATCTACTGTTTCTATTATACTATGACAGACCAGGTAGATCTACTGTCTCTATTGTATTATGACAGACCAGCTAGATCTACTGTTTCTATTATACTATGACAGACCAGGTAGATCTACTGTCTCTATTATATTATGACAGACCAGCTAGATCTACTGTGTCTATTGTATTATGACAGACCAGCTAGATCTACTGTTTCTATTATACTATGACAGACCAGGTAGATCTACTGCCTCTATTATAATATGACAGACCAGCTAGATCTACTGTCTCTATTATATTATGACAGACCAGGTAGATCTACTGTCTCTATTGTATTATGACAGACCAGGTAGATCTACTATCTCTATTATATTATGACTGACCAGCTAGATCTACTGTCTTCTATTATAATATGACAGACCAGCTAGATCTACTGTCTCTATTGTATTATGACAGACCAGCTAGATCTACTGTCTCTATTATATTATGACAGACCAGCTAGATCTATTGTCTCTATTATAATATGACATTATGACAGACCAGCTAGATCTACTGTCTCTATTGTATTATGACAGACCAGCTAGATCTACTATCTCTATTATATTATGACAGACCAGCTAGATCTAGTGTCTCTATTATATTATGGCAGACCAACTAAATCTACTGTCTCTATTATATTTTGACAGACCGTGTAGATCTACTGTCTCTATTATAGTTTGACAGACCAGGAAGATCTACTGTCTCTATTATATTATGACAGACCAGCTAGATCTACTGTCTCTATTATAAAATGACAGACCAGCTTGATCTACTGTCTCTACTATATTATGACAGACCAGCTAGATCTACTGTCTCTATATCTCTATTGTACTATGACAGACCATCTAGATCTACTGTCTCTATTATACTATGACAGACCAGGTAGATCTACTATCTCTATTATATTATGACAGACCAGCTAGATCTACTGTCTCTATTATATTTTGACATACCAGGTAGATCTACTGTCTCTGTTATAATATGACAGACCAGCTAGATCTACTGTCTCTATTATATTATGACAGACCAGCTAGATCTACTGTCTCTATTATAATATGACAGACCAGCTAGATCTACTGTCTCTATTATATTATGACAGACCAGCTAGATCTACTGTCTCTATTATATTTTGACATACCAGGTAGATCTACTGTCTCTGTTATATTATGACAGACCAGCTGGATCTACTGGCTCTGTTATATTATGACAGACCTGGTAGATCTACTGTCCCTATTATATTATGACAGACCATCTAGATCTACTGTCTCTATTATACTATGACAGACCAGGTAGATCTACTATCTCTATTATATTATGACAGACCAGCTAGATCTACTGTCTCTATTATATTTTGACATACCAGGTAGATCTACTGTCTCTGTTATAATATGACAGACCAGCTAGATCTACTGTCTCTATTATATTTTGACTGACCAGCTAGATCTACTGTCTCTATTATAATATGACAGACCAGCTAGATCTACTGTCTCTATTATATTATGACAGTCCAGCTAGATCTACTGTCTCTATTATATTTTGACATCCCAGGTAGATCTACTGTCTCTGTTATAATATGACAGACCAGCTAGATCTACTGTCTCTATTATATTATGACAGACCAGCTAGATCTACTGTCTCTATTATATTTTGACATACCAGCTAGATCTACTGTCTCTATTATATTTTGACATACCAGGTAGATCTTGTCTCTATTGTATTATGACAGACCAGCTAGATCTACTGTCTCTATATCTCTATTGAACTATGACAGACCATCTATGTCTACTGTCTCTATTATACTATGACAGACCAGGTAGATCTACTGTCTCTATTATAATATGACAGACCAGGTAGATCTACTGTCTCTATTAAATTATGACAGACCAGCTAGATCTACTGTCTCTATTATACTATGACAGACCAGGTAGATCTACTGTCTCTATTATATTATGACAGACCAGCTAGATCTACTGTCTCTATTCTATTATGACAGACCAGGTTAAACTACAATCTCCATTATATTTTGACAGACCAGCTAGATCTACTGTCTCTATTATATTATGACAGACCAGCTAGATCTACTGTCTCTATTATATTTTGACATACCAGGTAGATCTACTGTCTCTGTTATATTATGACAGACCTGGTAGATACACTGTCTCTATTATATTATGACAGACCAGCTAGATCTACTGTCTCTATTATATTTTGACAGACCAGCTAGATCTACTGTCTCTGTTATATTATGACAGACCTGGTAGATACACTGTCTCTATTATATTATGACAGACCAGCTAGATCTACTGTCTCTATATCTCTATTGTACTATGACAGACCATCTAGATCTACTGTCTCTATTATACTATGACAGACCAGGTAGATCTACTTACTCTATTATATTATGACAGACCAGCTAGATCTACTGTTTCTATTATACTATGACAGACCAGGTAGATCTACTGTCTCTATTGTATTATGACAGACCAGCTAGATCTACTGTTTCTATTATACTATGACAGACCAGGTAGATCTACTGTCTCTATTATATTATGACAGACCAGCTAGATCTACTGTGTCTATTGTATTATGACAGACCAGCTAGATCTACTGCTTCTATTATACTATGACAGACCAGGTAGATCTACTGCCTCTATTATAATATGACAGACCAGCTAGATCTACTGTCTCTATTATATTATGACAGACCAGGTAGATCTACTGTCTCTATTGTATTATGACAGATCAGGTAGATCTACTATCTCTAGTATATTATGACTGACCAGCTGGATCTACTGGGTCTCTATTATAATATGACAGACCAGCTAGATCTACTGTCTCTATTGTATTATGACAGACCAGCTAGATCTACTGTCTCTATTATATTATGACAGACCAGCTAGATCTATTGTCTCTATTATAATATGACATTATGACAGACCAGCTAGATCTACTGTCTCTATTGTATTATGACAGACCAGCTAGATCTACTATCTCTATTATATTATGACAGACCAGCTAGATCTAGTGTCTCTATTATATTATGGCAGACCAACTAAATCTACTGTCTCTATTATATTTTGACAGACCAGGTAGATCTACTGTCTCTATTATATTTTGACAGACCAGGTAGATCTACTGTCTCTATTATATTATGACAGACCAGCTAGATCTACTGTCTCTATTATAAAATGACAGACCAGGTAGATATACTGTCTCTATGTCTCTATTATGTTATGACAGACCAGCTAAATCTACTGTCTCTATTGTATTATGACAGACCAGGTAGATCTACTTACTCTATTATATTATGACAGACCAGCTAGATCTACTGTTTCTATTATACTATGACAGACCAGGTAGATCTACTGTCTCTATTGTATTATGACAGACCAGCTAGATCTACTGTTTCTATTATACTATGACAGACCAGGTAGATCTACTGTCTCTATTATATTATGACAGACCAGCTAGATCTACTGTGTCTATTGTATTATGACAGACCAGCTAGATCTACTGTTTCTATTATACTATGACAGACCAGGTAGATCTACTGTCTCTATTATAATATGACAGACCAGCTAGATCTACTGTCTCTATTATATTATACTGTGTCTCTATTGTATTATTACAGACCAGGTAGATCTCTATTATATTATGACTGACCAGCTAGATCTACTGTCTCTATTATAATATTAGATACTGTGTCTATTGTATTATGACAGACCAGCTAGATCTACTGTTTCTATTATACTATGACAGACCAGGTAGATCTACTGTCTCTATTATAATATGACAGACCATATTATGACAGACCAGGTAGATCTACTGTCTCTATTGTATTATGACAGACCAGGTAGATCTACTATCTCTATTATATTATGACAGACCAGCTAGATCTACTGTCTCTATTATAATATGACAGACCAGCTAGATCTACTGTCTCTATTATATTTGACAGACCAGGTAGATCTACTGTCTCTATTATATTTTGACATACCAGGTAGATCTACTGTCTCTGTTATATTATGACAGACCAGCTGGATCTACTGGCTCTGTTATATTATGACAGACCTGGTAGATACACTGTCTCTATTATATTATGACAGACCAGCTAGATCTACTGTCTCTATTATATTTTGACAGACCAGCTAGATCTACTGTCTTTGTTATATTATGACAGACCTGGTAGATACACTGTCTCTATTATATTATGACAGACCAGCTAGATCTACTGTCTCTATTCTATTGTACTATGACAGACCATCTAGATCTACTGTCTCCATTATACTATGACAGACCAGGTAGATCTACTGTCTCTATTGTATTATGACAGACCAGCTAGATCTACTGTTTCTATTATCTATGACAGACCAGGTAGATCTACTGTCTCTATTATATTATGACAGACCAGCTAGATCTACTGTGTCTATTGTATTATGACAGACCAGCTAGATCTACTGTCTTCTATTATACTATGACAGACCAGATCTACTGCCTCTATTATAATATGACAGACCAGCTAGATCTACTGTCTCTATTATATTATGACAGACCAGGTAGATCTACTGTCTCTATTATATTATGACAGACCAGGTAGATCTACTGTCTCTATTATATTATGACAGACCAGCTAGATCTACTGTCTCTATTATAATATGACAGACCAGCTAGATCTAGGTAGACCAGCTAGATCTACTGTCTCTATTATATTATGACAGACCAGCTAGATCTATTGTCTCTATTATAATATGACATTATGACAGACCAGCTAGATCTACTGTCTCTATTGTATTATGACAGACCAGCTAGATCTACTATCTCTATTATATTATGACAGACCAGCTAGATCTAGTGTCTCTATTATATTATGGCAGACCAACTAAATCTACTGTCTCTATTATATTTTGACAGACCAGGTAGATCTACTGTCTCTATTATATTTTGACAGACCAGGTAGATCTACTGTCTCTATTATATTATGACAGATCAGCTAGATCTACTGTCTCTATTATAAAATGACAGACCAGGTAGATATACTGTCTCTATTATATTATGACAGACCAGCTATCTACTGTCTCTATGTCTCTATTATGTTATGACAGACCAGCTAAATCTACTGTCTCTATTATATTATGACAGACCAGCTAGATCTACTGTCTCTATTATATTATGACAGACCAGCTAGATCTACTGTTTCTATTATACTATGACAGACCAGGTAGATCTACTGTCTCTATTATATTATGACAGACCAGCTAGATCTACTGTCTCTATTATATTATGACAGACCAGGTAGATCTACTGTCTCTATTATATTATAGGTAGATCTACTGTCTCTATTATATTATGACAGACCAGGCTAGATCTACTGTCTCTATTATATTATGACAGACCAGCTAGATCTACTGTCTCTATTATATTATGACAGACCAGCTAGATCTACTGTCTCTATTATATTATGACAGACCATCTAGATCTACTGTCTCTATTATATTATGACAGACCAGGTAGATCTACTGTCTCTATTATAATATGACAGACCAGCTAGATCTACTGTCTCTATTAAATTATGACAGACCAGATAGATCTACTGTCTCTATTATACTATGACAGACCAGGTAGATCTACTGTCTCTATTATATTATGACAGACCAGCTAGATCTACTGTCTCTATTATATTATGACATACCAGGTAGATCTACTGTCTCTGTTATATTATGACAGACCTGGTAGATATACTGTCTCTATTATATTATGACAGACCAGCTAGATCTACTGTCTCTATTATATTTTGACAGACCAGCTAGATCTACTGTCTCTATTATAATATGACAGACCAGCTAGATCTACTGTCTCTATTATATTATGACAGACCAGCTAGATCTACTGTCTCTATTATATTTGACAGACCAGGTAGATCTACTGTCTCTGTTATATTATGACAGACCTGGTAGATCTACTGTCTCTATTATATTATGACAGACCAGCTAGATCTACTGTCTCTATTATATTTTGACAGACCAGCTAGATCTACTGTCTCTATTATATTATGACAGACCTGGTAGATACTACTGTCTCTATTATATTATGACAGACCAGCTAGATCTACTGTCTCTATATCTCTATTGTACTATGACAGACCAGCTAGATCTACTGTCTCTGTTATATTATGACAGACCTGGTAGATACACTGTCTCTGTTATATTATGACAGACCTGGTAGATACACTGTCTCTATTATATTATGACAGACCAGGTAGATCTACTGTCTCTATTGTATTATGACAGACCAGGTATATCTACTATCTCTATTATATTATGACTGACCAGCTAGATCTACTGTCTCTATTATAATATGACAGACCAGCTAGATCTACTGTCTCTATTGTATTATGACAGACCAGCTAGATCTACTGTCTCTATTATATTATGACAGACCAGTAGATCTATTGCCTCTATTATAATATGACATTATGACAGACCAGCTAGATCTACTGTCTCTATTATATTATGACAGACCAGCTAGATCTACTATCTCTATTATATTATGACAGACCAGCTAGATCTAGTGTCTATTATATTATGGCAGACCAACCAAATCTACTGTCTCTATTATATTTTGACAGACCAGCTAGATCTACTGTCTCTATTATATTTTGACAGACCAGCAAGATCTACTGTCTCTATTATATTATGACAGACCAGCTAGATCTACTGTCTCTATTATAATTATGACAGACCAGCTAGATATACTGTCTCTATTATATTATGACAGACCAGCTAGATCTACTGTCTCTATGTCTATTATGTTATGACAGACCAGCTAAATCTACTGTCTCTATTATATTATGACAGACCAGCTAGATCTACTGTCTCTATTATATTTATGACAGACCAGCTAGATCTACTGTCTCTATTATAATATGACAGACCAGGTAGATCTACTGTCTCTATTATATTTTGACAGACCAGGTAGATCTACTGTCTCTGTTATATTATGACAGACCAGCTAGATCTACTGGCTCTATTATATTATGACATACCTGGTAGATCTACTGTCCCTATTATATTATGACAGACCAGCTAGATCTACTGTCTCTATTATATTTGACTGACCAGCTAGATCTACTGTCTCTATTATAATATGACAGACCAGCTAGATCTACTGTTCTATTATATTATGACAGACCAGCTAGATCTACTGTCTCTATTATATTTTGACATCCCAGGTAGATCTACTGTCTCTATTATATTATGACAGACCAGCTAGATCTACTGTCTCTATTATATTATGACAGACCAGCTAGATCTACTGTCTCTATTATATTATGACAGACCAGCTAGATCTACTGTCTCTATTATATTTTGACATACCAGGTAGATCTACTGTCTCTGTTATATTATGACAGACCAGCTGGATCTACTGGCTCTGTTATATTATGACAGACCTGGTAGATCTACTGTCCCTATTATAATATGACAGACCAGCTAGATCTACTGTCTCTATTGTATTATGACAGACCAGCTAGATCTACTGTCTCTATTATACTATGACAGACCAGGTAGATCTACTGTCTCTATTAAATTATGACAGACCAGCTAGATCTACTGTCTCTATTATACTATGACAGACCAGGTAGATCTACTGTCTCTATTATAATATGACAGACCAGGTAGATCTACTGTCTCTATTAAATTATGACAGACCAGCTAGATCTACTGTCTCTATTATACTATGACAGACCAGGTAGATCTACTGTCTCTATTATCTTATGACAGACCAGCTAGATCTACTGTCTCTATATCTCTATTGAACTATGACAGACCATCTATGTCTACTGTCTCTATTATACTATGACAGACCAGGTAGATCTACTGTCTCTATTATAATATGACAGACCAGGTAGATCTACTGTCTCTATTAAATTATGACAGACCAGCTAGATCTACTGTCTCTATTATATTATGACAGACCAGGTAGATCTACTGTCTCTATTGTATTATGACAGACCAGCTAGATCTACTGTTTCTATTATACTATGACAGACCAGGTAGATCTACCGTCTCTATTATATTATGACAGACCAGCTAGATCTACTGTGTCTATTGTATTATGACAGACCAGCTAGATCTACTGCTTCTATTATACTATGACAGACCAGGTAGATCTACTGCCTCTATTATAATATGACAGACCAGCTAGATCTACTGTCTCTATTATATTATGACAGACCAGGTAGATCTACTGTCTCTATTGTATTATGACAGATCAGGTAGATCTACTATCTCTATTATATTATGACTGACCAGCTAGATCTACTGTCTCTATTATAATATGACAGACCAGCTAGATCTACTGTCTCTATTGTATTATGACAGACCAGCTAGATCTACTGTCTCTATTATATTATGACAGACCAGCTAGATCTATTGTCTCTATTATAATATGACATTATGACAGACCAGCTAGATCTACTGTCTCTATTGTATTATGACAGACCAGCTAGATCTACTATCTCTATTATATTATGACAGACCAGCTAGATCTAGTGTCTCTATTATATTATGGCAGACCAACTAAATCTACTGTCTCTATTATATTTTGACAGACCAGGTAGATCTACTGTCTCTATTATATTTTGACAGACCAGGTAGATCTACTGTCTCTATTATATTATGACAGACCAGCTAGATCTACTGTCTCTATTATAAAATGACAGACCAGGTAGATATACTGTCTCTATTATATTATGACAGACCAGCTAAATCTACTGTCTCTATGTTCTATTATGTTATGACAGACCAGCTAGATCTACTGTCTCTATTATGTTATGACAGACCAGGTAGATCTACTGTCTCTATTATATTTTGACAGACCAGGTAGATCTACTGTCTCTGTATTATACTATGACAGACCAGTAGATACACTGTTTCTATTATACTATGACAGACCAGGTAGATCTACTGTCTCTATTGTATTATGACAGACCAGCTAGATCTACTGTTTCTATTATACTATGACAGACCAGGTAGATCACTGTCTCTATTATATTATGACAGACCAGCTAGATCTACTGTGTCTATTGTACTATGACAGACCAGCTAGATCTACTGTTTATATTATACTATGACAGACCAGGTAGATCTACTGCCTCTATTATAATATGACAGACCAGCTAGATCTACTGTCTCTATTATATTATGACAGACCAGGTAGATCTACTGTCTCTATTGTATTATGACAGACCAGGTAGATCTACTATCTCTATTATATTATGACTGATCAGCTAGATCTACTTGTCTCTATTATAATATATGACAGACCAGCTAGATCTACTGTCTCTCATTGTATTATGACAGACCAGCTAGATCTACTGTCTCTATTATATTATGACAGACCCTAGATCTATTGTCTCTATTATAATATGACATTATGACAGACCAGCTAGATCTACTGTCTCTATTGTATTATGACAGACCAGCTAGATCTACTATCTCTATTATATTATGACAGACCAGCTAGATCTAGTGTCTCTATTATATTATGGCAGACCAACTAAATCTACTGTCTCTATTATATTTTGACAGACCAGGTAGATCTACTGTCTCTATTATATTTTGACAGACCAGGAAGATCTACTGTCTCTATTATATTATGACAGACCAGCTAGATCTACTGTCTCTATTATAAAATGACAGACCAGGTAGATATACTGTCTCTATTATATTATGACAGACCAGCTAAATCTACTGTCTCTATGTCTCTATTATGTTATGACAGACCAGCTAAATCTACTGTCTCTATTATACTATGACAGACCAGGTAGATCTACTGTCTCTATTATATTATGACAGACCAGCTAGATCTACCGTCTCTATTCTATTATGACAGACCAGGTTAAACTACAATCTCCATTATATTTTGACAGACCAGCTAGATCTACTGTCTCTATTATATTTTGACAGACCAGGAAGATCTACTGTCTCTATTATATTATGACAGACCAGCTAGATCTACTGTCTCTATTATAAAATGACAGACCAGGTAGATATACTGTCTCTATTATATTTTGACATACCAGGTAGATCTACTGTCTCTATTGTATTATGACAGACCAGCTAGATCTACTGTCTCTATACCTCTATTGAACTATGACAGACCATCTATGTCTACTGTCTCTATTATACTATGACAGACCAGGTAGATCTACTGTCTCTATTATAATATGACAGACCAGGTAGATCTACTGTCTCTATTAAATTATGACAGACCAGATAGATCTACTGTCTCTATTATACTATGACAGACCAGGTAGATCTACTGTCTCTATTATATTATGACAGACCAGCTAGATCTACTGTCTCTATTCTATTATGACATACCAGGTAGATCTACTGTCTCTGTTATATTATGACAGACCTGGTAGATACACTGTCTCTATTATATTATGACAGACCAGCTAGATCTACTGTCTCTATTATATTTTGACAGACCAGCTAGATCTACTGTCTCTATTATAATATGACAGACCAGCTAGATCTACTGTCTCTATTATATTATGACAGACCAGCTAGATCTACTGTCTCTATTATATTTTGACATACCAGGTAGATCTACTGTCTCTGTTATATTATGACAGACCTGGTAGATACACTGTCTCTATTATATTATGACAGACCAGCTAGATCTACTGTCTCTATTATATTTTGACAGACCAGCTAGATCTACTGTCTCTGTTATATTATGACAGACCTGGTAGATACACTGTCTCTATTATATTATGACAGACCAGCTAGATCTACTGTCTCTATATCTCTATTGTACTATGACAGACCAGCTAGATCTACTGTTTCTATTATACTATGACAGACCAGGTAGATCTACTGCCTCTATTATAATATGACAGACCAGCTAGATCTACTGTCTCTATTATATTATGACAGACCAGGTAGATCTACTGTCTCTATTGTATTATGACAGACCAGGTAGATCTACTATCTCTATTATATTATGACTGACCAGCTAGATCTACTGTCTCTATTATAATATGACAGACCAGTTAGGATCTACAATCTCTATTGTATTATGACAGACCAGCTAGATCTACTGTCTCTATTATATTATGACAGACCAGCTAGATCTATTGTCTCTATTATAATATGACATTATGACAGACCAGCTAGGATCTACTGTCTCTATTGTATTATGACAGACCAGCTAGATCTACTATCTCTATTATATTATGACAGACCAGCCAGATCTACGTGTCTCTATTATATTATGGCAGACCAACTAAATCTACTGTCTCTATTATATTTTGACAGACCAGGTAGATCTACTGTCTCTATTATATTTTGACAGACCAGCAAGATCTACCGTCTCTATTATATTATGACAGACCAGCTAGATCTACTGTCTCTATTATAAAATGACAGACCAGCTAGATATACTGTCTCTATTATATTATGACAGACCAGCTAAATCTACTGTCTCTATGTCTCTATTATGTTATGACAGACCAGCTAAATCTACTGTCTCTATTATATTATGACAGACCAGCTAGATCTACTGTCTCTATTATAATATGACAGACCAGCTAGATCTACTGTCTCTATTATATTATGACAGACCAGCTAGATCTACTGTCTCTATTATATTTTGACATACCAGGTAGATCTACTGTCTCTGTTATATTATGACAGACCAGGTAGATCTACTGTCTCTATTATATTATGACTGACCAGGTAGATCTACTGTGTCTATTATATTATGACAGACCAGCTGGATCTACTGGCTCTGTTATATTATGACAGACCTGGTAGATCTACTGTCCCTATTTTAATATGACAGACCAGCTAGATCTACTGTCTCTATTGTATTATGACAGACCAGCTAGATCTACTGTCTCTATTATATTATGACAGACCAGGTAGATCTACTGTCTCTATTAAATTATGACAGACCAGCTAGATCTACTGTCTCTATTATATTATGACAGACCAGCTAGATCTACTGTCTCTATTATATTATGACAGACCAGCTAGATCTACTGTCTCTATTATATTATGACAGACCAGCTAGATCTACTGTCTCTATTATATTTGACAGACCAGGTAGATCTACTGTCTCTGTTATATTATGACAGACCAGCTAGATCTACTGGCTCTGTTATATTATGACAGACCAGGTAGATCTACTGTCTCTATTATAATATGACAGACCAGCTAGATCTACTGTCTCTATTATATTATGACAGACCAGCTAGATCTACTGTCTCTATTATATTATGACAGACCAGCTAGATCTACTGTCTCTTTAATATTATGACAGACCAGCTAGATCTACTGTCTCTATTATACTATGACAGACCAGGTAGATCTACTGTCTCTATTATAATTTGACAGACCAGGTAGATCTACTGTCTCTATTAAATTATGACAGACCAGCTAGATCTACTGTCTCTATTATACTATGACAGACCAGGTAGATCTACTGTCTCTATTATATTATGACAGACCAGCTAGATCTACTGTCTCTATATCTCTATTGAACTATGACAGACCATCTATGTCTACTGTCTCTATTATACTATGACAGACCAGGTAGATCTACTGTCTCTATTATAATATGACAGACCAGGTAGATCTACTGTCTCTATTAAATTATGACAGACCAGCTAGATCTACTGTCTCTATTATACTATGACAGACCAGGTAGATCTACTGTCTCTATTATATTATGACAGACCAGCTAGATCTACTGTCTCTATTCTATTATGACAGACCAGGTTAAACTACAATCTCCATTATATTTTGACAGACCAGCTAGATCTACTGTCTCTATTATATTATGACAGACCAGCTAGATCTACTGTCTCTATTATATTTTGACAGACCAGCTAGACCTACTGTCTCTGTTATATTATGACAGACCTGGTAGATACACTGTCTCTATTATATTATGACAGACCAGCTAGATCTACTGTCTCTATATCTCTATTGTACTATGACAGACCATCTAGATCTACTGTCTCTATTATACTATGACAGACCAGGTAGATCTACTTACTCTATTATATTATGACAGACCAGCTAGATTTACTGTTTCTATTATACTTATGACAGACCAGGTAGATCTACTGTCTCTATTGTATTATGACAGACCAGCTAGATCTACTGTTTCTATTATACTATGACAGACCAGGTAGATCTACTGTCTCTATTATATTATGACAGACCAGCTAGATCTACTGTGTCTATTGTATTATGACAGACCAGCTAGATCTACTGTTTCTATTATACTATGACAGACCAGGTAGATCTACTGCCTCTATTATAATATGACAGACCAGCTAGATCTACTGTCTCTATTATATTATGACAGACCAGGTAGATCTACTGTCTCTATTGTATTATGACAGACCAGGTAGATCTACTATCTCTATTATATTATGACTGACCAGCTAGATCTACTGTCTCTATTATAATATGGCAGACCAGCTAGATCTATTGTCTCTATTGTATTATGACAGACCAGCTAGATCTACTGTCTCTATTGTATTATGACAGACCAGCTAGATCTACTATCTCTATTATATTATGACAGACCAGCTAGATCTAGTGTCTCTATTATATTATGGCAGACCAACTAAATCTACTGTCTCTATTATATTTTGACAGACCAGGTAGATCTACTGTCTCTATTATATTATGACAGACCAGCTAGATCTACTGTCTCTATTATAAAATGACAGACCAGGTAGATATACTGTCTCTATGTCTCTATTATGTTATGACAGACCAGCTAAATCTACTGTCGCTATTGTATTATGACAGACCAGGTAGATCTACTTACTCTATTATATTATGACAGACCAGCTAGATCTACTGTCTATTATATTATGACAGACCAGCTAGATCTATTGTCTCTATTGTATTATGACAGACCAGCTAGATCTACTGTCTCTATTATATTTTGACAGACCAGGTAGATCTACTGTCTCTATTATATTATGACAGACCAGCTAGATCTACTGTGTCTATTGTATTATGACAGACCAGCTAGATCTACTGTTTCTATTATACTATGACAGACCAGGTAGATCTACTGCCTCTATTATAATATGACAGACCAGCTAGATCTACTGTCTCTATTATATTATGACAGACCAGGTAGATCTACTGTCTCTATTGTATTATGACAGACCAGGTAGATCTACTATCTCTATTATATTATGACTGACCAGCTAGATCTACTGTCTCTATTATAATATGACAGACCAGCTAGATCTACTGTCTCTATTGTATTATGACAGACCAGCTAGATCTACTGTCTCTATTGTATTATGACAGACCAGCTAGATCTACTATCTCTATTATATTATGGCAGACCAACTAAATCTACTGTCTCTATTATATTTTGACAGACCAGGTAGATCTACTGTCTCTATTATATTTTGACAGACCAGGTAGATCTACTGTCTCTATTATATTATGACAGACCAGCTAGATCTACTGTCTCTATTATAAAATGACAGACCAGGTAGATATACTGTCTCTATGTCTCTATTATGTTATGACAGACCAGCTAAATCTACTGTCTCTATTGTATTATGACAGACCAGGTAGATCTACTTACTCTATTATATTATGACAGACCAGCTAGATCTACTGTTTCTATTATACTATGACAGACCAGGTAGATATACTGTCTCCTCATTGGTATTATGACAGACCAGCTAGATCTACTGTTTCTATTATACTATGACAGACCAGGTAGATCTACTGTCTCTATTATATTATGACAGACCAGCTAGATCTACTGTGTCATTGGATGACAGACCAGCTAGATCTACTGTTTCTATTATACTATGACAGACCAGGTAGATCTACTGCCTCTATTATAATATGACAGACGAGCTAGATCTACTGTCTCTATTATATTATGACAGACCAGGTAGAGCTACTGTCTCTATTGTATTATGACAGACCAGGTAGATCTACTATCTCTATTATATTATGACTGACCAGCTAGATCTACTGTCTCTATTATAATATGACAGACCAGCTAGATCTACTGTCTCTATTGTATTATGACAGACCAGCTAGATCTACTATCTCTATTATATTATGACAGACCAGCTAGATCTAGTGTCTCTATTATATTATGGCAGACCAACTAAATCTACTGTCTCTATGTCTCTATTATGTTATGACAGACCAGCTAAATCTACTGTCTCTATTGTATTATGACAGACCAGCTAGATCTACTGTGTATATTATATTATGACAGACCAGCTAGATCTACTGTCTATTACATTATGACAGACCAGCTAGATCTACTGCCTCTATTATATTATGACAGACCAGGTAGATATACTGTCTCCATTATAAAATGACAGACCAGCTATATCTACTGTCTCTATTGTATTATGACTGACCAGCTAGATCTACTGTCTCTATTATATTATGACAGACCAGCTATATCTACTGTGTCTATTATATTATGACAGACCAGCTAGATCTACTGTCTATTATATTATGACAGACAGCTAGATCTACTGTCTATTATTATGACAGACCAGCTAGATCTACTGTCTCTATTATATTATGACAGACCAGCTAGATCTACTGTCTCTATTATAATATGACAGACCAGCTAGATCTACTGTCTCTATTATATTATGACAGACCAGCTAGATCTACTGTCTCTATTGTATTATGACAGACCAGCTAGATCTACTGTCTCTATGGTATTATGACAGACCAGCTAGATCTACTGTGTCTATTATATTATGACAGACCAGCTAGATCTACTGTCTCTATTATAAAATGACAGACCAGGTAGATATACTGTGTATATTATATTATGACAGACCAGCTAGATCTACTGTCTATTACATTATGACAGACCAGCTAGATCTACTGCCTCTATTATATTATGACAGACCAGGTAGATATACTGTCTCCATTATAAAATGACAGACCAGCTATATCTACTGTCTCTATTGTATTATGACTGACCAGCTAGATCTACTGTCTCTATTATATTATGACAGACCAGCTAGATCTACTGTCTATTATATTATTACATTTACATTTAAGTCATTTAGCAGACGCTCTTATCCAGAGCGACTTACAAATTGGTGCATACACCTTATGACATCCAGTGGAACAGCCACTTGCATCTAAATCTTGTTGGGGGGAAGAAGGGGGGTGAGAAGGATTACTTACCGTTACTTACCCTATCCTAGGTATTCCTTGAAGAGGTGGGGTTTCAGGTGTCTCCGGAAGGTGGTGATTGTCCGCTGTCCTGGCGTCGTGAGGAGTTTGTTCCCACCATTGGGGGCCAGAGCAGCGAACAGTTTTGACTGGGCTGAGCGGGAACTGTACTTCTCAGTGGTAGGGAGGCGAGCAGGCCAGAGGTGGATGAACGCAGTGCCCTTGTTTGGGTGTAGGGCCTGATCAGAGCCTGGAGGTACTGAGGTGCCGTTCCCCTCACAGCTCCGTAGGCAAGCACCATGGTCTTGTAGCGGATGCGAGCTTCAACTGGAAGCCAGTGGAGAGAGCGGAGGAGCGGGGTGACGTGAGAGAACTTGGGAAGGTTGAACACCAGACGGGCTGCGGCGTTCTGGATGAGTTGTAGGGGTTTAATGGCACAGGCAGGGAGCCCCATATTATGACAGACCAGCTAGATCTATTGTCTCTATTATATTATGACAGACCAGCTAGATCTACTGTCTCTATTGTATTATGACAGACCAGCAAGATCTACTCTCTCTATTATATTATGACAGACCAGCTAGATCTACTGTGTCTATTATATTATGACAGACCAGCTAGATCTTCTGTCTATTATATTATGACAGACCAGCAAGATCTACTGTCTCTATTATATTATGACAGACCAGCTAGATCTATTGTCTCTATTATATTATGACAGACCAGCTAGGTCTATGTATCTATGGTATTTGACAGACCATAATATGTCTATTGTATTATGACAGACCAGCTAGGTCTACTGTATCTATGGTATTATGACAGACCAGCTAGATCTACTGTGTCTATTGTATTATGACAGACCAGCTAGATCTACTGCCTCTATTATATTATGACAGACCAGGTAGATCTACTGTCTCTATTGTATTATGCCAGACCAGGTAGATCTACTGTCTCTATTATATTATGACAGACCAGCTATATCTACTGTGTCTATTATATTATGACAGACCAGCTAGATCTACTGTCTATTATATTATGACAGGCCAGCTAGATCTATTGTCTCTATTATAATATGACATTATGACAGACCAGCTAGGTCTACTGTATCTATGGTATTATGACAGACCAGCTAGATCTACTGTGTCTATTGTATTATGACAGACCAGCTAGATCTACTGCCTCTATTATATTATGACAGACCAGGTAGATCTACTGTCTCTATTGTATTATGCCAGACCAGGTAGATCTACTGTCTCTATTATATTATGACAGACCAGCTATATCTACTGTCTCTATTATATTATGACAGACCAGCTAGATCTACTGTCTCTATTATATTATGACAGGACCAGCTAGATCTACTGTCTATTATATTATGACAGACCAGCTAGATCTATTGTCTCTATTATAATATGACAGACCAGCTAGATCTACTGTCTCTATTATATTATGACAGACCAGCTGTGATCTACTGTGTCTATTGTATTATGACAGACCAGCAAGATCTACTGTCTATATTATATTATGACAGACCAGCTAGATCTACTGTCTCTATTATATTATGACAGACCAGCTAGATCTACTGTCTCTATTATATGACAGACCAGCTAGATCTACTGTCTCTATTATATTATGACAGACCAGCTAGATCTACTGTCTCTATTGTATTATGACAGACCAGCTAGATCTACTGTCTCTATTATATTATGACAGACCAGCTAGATCTACTGTGTCTATTGTATTATGACAGACCAGCTAGATCTACTGTCTATTATATTATGACAGACCAGCTAGATCTACTGTCTCTATTGTATTATGACAGACCAGCTAGATCTACTGTCTCTATTATATTATGACAGACCAGCTAGATCTACTGTGTCTATTGTATTATGACAGACCAGCTAGATCTACTGTCTATATTATATTATAACAGACCAGCTAGATCTAGTGTCTCTATTATATTATGACAGACCAGCTAGATCTACTGTCTCTATTACTATGACAGACCAGCTAGATCTACTGTCTCTATTATATTTTGACAGACCAGCTAGATCTAGTGTCTCTATTATATTATGACAGACCAGCTAAATCTACTGTCTCTATTATAAAATGACAGACCAGGTAGATATACTGTCTCTATTATATTATGACAGACCAGCTAAATCTACTGTCTCTATGTCTCTATTATGTTATGACAGACCAGCTAAATCTACTGTCTCTATTGTATTATGACAGACCAGCTAGATCTACTGTGTATATTATATTATGACAGACCAGCTAGATCTACTGTCTCTATTATATTATGACAGACCAGCTAGATCTACTGTCTCTATTATATTATGACAGACCAGCTAGATCTACTGTCTCTATTGTATTATGACAGACCAGCTAGATCTACTGTCTCTATTATATTATGACAGACCAGCTAGATCTACTGTGTCTATTATATTATGACAGACCAGCTAGATCTTCTGTCTATTATATTATGACAGACCAGCTAGATCTACTGTCTCTATTATATTATGACAGACCAGCTAGATCTATTGTCTCTATTATAATATGACATTATGACAGACCAGCTAGATCTACTGTCTCTATGGTATTATGACAGACCAGCTAGATCTACTATCTCTATTATATTTGACAGACCAGTAGATCTACTGTCTCTATTATATTATGACAGACCAGCTAGATCCACTGTCTCTATTATATTTTGACAGACCATGTAGATCTACTGTCCCTATTATACTATGACAGACCAGCTAGATCTACTGTCTCTATTATATTATGACAGACCAGCTAGATCTACTGTCTCTATATATAAAAATGACAGACCAGGTAGATATACTGTCTCTATTATATTATGACAGACCAGCTAGATCTACTGTCTCTATTATATTATGACAGACCAGGTAGATCTACTGTCTCTATTATATTATGACAGACCAGCTAGATCTACTGTCTCTATTATATTATGACAGACCAGCTAGATCTACTGTCTCTATTATATTATGACAGACCAGCTATATCTACTGTCTCTATTATATTATGACAGACCAGCTAGATCTACTGTGTCTATTATATTATGACAGACCAGCTAGATCTATTGTCTCTATTATAATATGACAGACCAGCTAGATCTACTGTCTCTATTATATTATGACAGACCAGCTAGATCTACTGTCTATATTATATTATAACAGACCAGCTAGATCTACTGTCTCTATTCTATTATGACAGACTAGCTAGATCTACTGTCTCTATTGTACTATGACAGACCAGATAGATCTACTATCTCTATTATATTATGACAGACCAGCTAGATCTAGTGTCTCTATTATATAATGACAGACCAGCTAGATCTACTGCCTCTATTATATTTTGACAGACCAACTAAATCTACTGTCTCTATTATAAAATGACAGACCAGGTAGATATACTGTCTCTATTATATTTTGACAGACCAACTAAATCTACTGTCTCTATTATAAAATGACAGACCAGGTAGATATACTGTCTCTATTATATTATGACAGACCAGCTAAATCTACTGTCTCTATGTCTCTATTATGTTATGACAGACCAGCTAAATCTACTGTCTCTATTGCAATTATGACAGACCAGCTAGATCTACTGTGTATATTATATTATGACAGACCAGCTAGATCTACTGTCTATTACATTATGACAGACCAGCTAGATCTACTGCCTCTATTATATTATGACAGACCAGGTAGATATACTGTCTCCATTATAAAATGACAATCCAGCTATATCTACTGTCTCTATTATATTATGACAGACCAGCTATATCTACTGTGTCTATTATATTATGACAGACCAGCTAGATCTAATGTCTATTATATTATGACAGACCAGCTAGATCTACTGTCTCTATTATATTATGACAGACCAGCTAGATCTACTGTCTATATTATATTATAACAGACCAGCTAGATCTACTGTCTATTCTATTATGACAGACTAGCTAGATCTACTGTCTCTATTGTACTATGACAGACCAGCTAGATCTACTATCTCTATTATATTATGACAGACCAGCTAGATCTAGTGTCTCTATTATATTATGACAGACCAAATACATATACTGCCTCTATTATATTTTGACAGACCAGGTAGATCTACTGTCTCTATTATATAATGACAGACCAGCTAGATCTACTGCCTCTATTGTATTATGACAGACCAGCTAGATCTACTGTCTCTATTATATTATGACAGACCAGCTAGATCTACTGTGTCTATTGTATTATTACATTTACATTTAAGTCATTTAGCAGACGCTCTTATCCAGAGCGACTTACAAATTGGTGCATACACCTTATGACAACCAGTGGAACAGCCACTGTGCATCTAAATCTTGTTGGGGGAGAAGGGGGGTGAGAAGGATTCTTACCCTTGTACCCTATCCTAGGTATTCCTTGAAGAGGTGGGGTTTCAGGTGTCTCCGGAAGGTGGTGATTGACTCCGCTGTCCTGGCGTCTGAGGGAGTTTGTTCCACCATTGGGGGCCAGACCAGCGAACAGTTTTGACTGGGCTGAGCGGGAACTGTACTTCCTCAGTGGTAGGGAGGCGAGCAGGCCAGAGGTGGATGAGACCAGTGCCCTTGTTTGGGTGTAGGGCCTGATCAGAGCCTGGAGGTACTGAGGTGCCGTTCCCCTGACAGACCAGCACCATGGTCTTCTACGGATGCGAGCTTATACTGACAGCCAGTAGAGACTGCGGAGGAGCGGGGTGACGGAGAGAATGTCTCTATTGGGAAGGTTGACAGACCAGGGCTGCGGCGTTCTGATGAGTTATAGGGGGTTTAATGGACAGGCAGGGAGCTATTATATTATGACAGACCAGCTAGATCTATTGTCTCTATTATATTATGACAGACCAGCTAGATCTACTGTCTCTATTGTATTATGACAGACCAGCAAGATCTACTCTCTCTATTATATTATGACAGACCAGCTAGATCTACTGTGTCTATTATATTATGACAGACCAGCTAGATCTTCTGTCTATTATATTATGACAGACCAGCAAGATCTACTGTCTCTATTATATTATGACAGACCAGCTAGATCTATTGTCTCTATTATATTATGACAGACCAGCTAGATCTATTGTCTCTATTATAATATGACATTATGACAGACCAGCTAGGTCTACTGTATCTATGGTATTATGACAGACCAGCTAGATCTACTGTGTCTATTGTATTATGACAGACCAGCTAGATCTACTGCCTCTATTATATTATGACAGACCAGGTAGATCTACTGTCTCTATTGTATTATGCCAGACCAGGTAGATCTACTGTCTCTATTATATTATGACAGACCAGCTATATCTACTGTGTCTATTATATTATGACAGACCAGCTAGATCTACTGTCTATTATATTATGACAGGCCAGCTAGATCTACTGTCTATTATATTATGACAGACCAGCTAGATCTATTGTCTCTATTATAATATGACAGACCAGCTAGATCTACTGTCTCTATTATATTATGACAGACCAGCTAGATCTACTGTCTCTATTGTATTATGACAGACCAGCAAGATCTACTCTCTCTATTATATTATGACAGACCAGCTAGATCTACTGTGTCTATTATATTATGACAGACCAGCTAGATCTACTGTCTCTATTATATTTTGACAGACCAGGTAGATCTACTGTCTCTATTATATTATGACAGACCAGCTAGATCTACTGTCTCTATTGTATTATGACAGACCAGCTAGATCTACTGTCTCTATTATATTATGACAGACCAGCTAGATCTACTGTGTCTATTGTATTATGACAGACCAGCTAGATCTACTGTCTATTATATTATGACAGACCAGCTAGATCTACTGTCTCTATTATATTATGACAGACCAGCTAGATCTACTGTCTCTATTATATTATGACAGACCAGCTAGATCTACTGTGTCTATTGTATTATGACAGACCAGCTAGATCTACTGTCTATATTATATTATAACAGACCAGCTAGATCTACTGTCTCTATTATATTATGACAGACTAGCTAGATCTACTGTCTCTTTGGACTATGACAGACCAGCTAGATCTACTATCTCTATTATATTTTGACAGACCAGCTAGATCTAGTGTCTCTATTATATTATGACAGACCAACTAAATCTACTGTCTCTATTATAAAATAACAGACCAGGTAGATATACTGTCTCTATTATATTATGACAGACCAGCTAAATCTACTGTCTGTATGTCTCTATTATGTTATGACAGACCAGCTAAATCTACTGTCTCTATTGTAATTATGACAGACCAGCTAGATCTACTGTGTATATTATATTATGACAGACCAGCTAGATCTACTGTCTATTACATTATGACAGACCAGCTAGATCTACTGTCTCTATTATATTATGACAGACCAGCTAGATCTACTGTCTCTATTGTATTATGACAGACCAGCTAGATCTACTCTCTCTATTATATTATGACAGACCAGCTAGATCTACTGTGTCTATTATATTATGACAGACCAGCTAGATCTTCTGTCTATTATATTATGACAGACCAGCTAGATCTACTGTCTCTATTATATTATGACAGACCAGCTAGATCTATTGTCTCTATTATAATATGACATTATGACAGACCAGCTAGATCTACTGTCTCTATGGTATTATGACAGACCAGCTAGATCTACTATCTCTATTATATTTTGACAGACCAGGTAGATCTACTGTCTCTATTATATTATGACAGACCAGCTAGATCCACTGTCTCTATTATATTTTGACAGACCATGTAGATCTACTGTCCCTATTATACTATGACAGACCAGCTAGATCTACTGTCTCTATTATATTATGACAGACCAGCTAGATCTACTGTCTCTATTATAAAATGACAGACCAGGTAGATCTACTGTCTCTATTATATTATGACAGACCAGCTAGATCTACTGTCTCTATTATATTTTGACAGACCAGGTAGATCTACTGTCTCTATTATATTATGACAGACCAGCTAGATCTACTGTCTCTATTATATTATGACAGACCAGCTAGATCTACTGTCTCTATTATATTATGACAGACCAGCTAGATCTACTGTCTCTATTATATTATGACAGACCAGCTAGATCTACTGTCTCTATTATATTATGACAGACCAGCTAGATCTATTGTCTCTATTATAATATGACAGACCAGCTAGATCTACTGTCTCTATTATATTATGACAGACCAGCTAGATCTACTGTCTCTATTATATTATGACAGACCAGCTAGATCTACTGTCTCTATTATATTATGACAGACCAGCTAGATCTACTGTCTCTATTATATTATGACAGACCAGATAGATCTACTATCTCTATTATATTATGACAGACCAGCTAGATCTAGTGTCTCTATTATATTATGACAGACCAACTAGATCTACTGTCTCTATTATATTATGACAGACCAACTAAATCTACTGTCTCTATTATAAAATGACAGACCAGGTAGATATACTGTCTCTATTATATTATGACAGACCAGCTAAATCTACTGTCTCTATGTCTCTATTATGTTATGACAGACCAGCTAAATCTACTGTCTCTATTGTATTATGACAGACCAGCTAGATCTACTGTGTATATTATATTATGACAGACCAGCTAGATCTACTGTCTATTACATTATGACAGACCAGCTAGATCTACTGCCTCTATTATATTATGACAGACCAGGTAGATATACTGTCTCCATTATAAAATGACAATCCAGCTATATCTACTGTCTCTATTATATTATGACAGACCAGCTATATCTACTGTGTCTATTATATTATGACAGACCAGCTAGATCTAATGTCTATTATATTATGACAGACCAGCTAGATCTACTGTCTCTATTATATTATGACAGACCAGCTAGATCTACTGTCTATATTATATTATAACAGACCAGCTAGATCTACTGTCTATTCTATTATGACAGACCAGCTAGATCTACTGTCTCTATTATATATGACAGACCAGCTAGATCTACTGCTATCTCTATTATATTATGACAGACCAGCTAGATCTAGTGTCTCTATTATATTATGACAGACCAAATACATATACTGCCTCTATTATATTTTGACAGACCAGGTAGATCTACTGTCTCTATTATATAATGACAGACCAGCTAGATCTACTGCCTCTATTATATTTTGACAGACCAGGTAGATATACTGTCTCTATTATATTATGACAGACCAACTAAATCTACTGTCTCTATTATAAAATGACAGACCAGGTAGATATACTGTCTCTATTATATTATGACAGACCAGCTAAATCTACTGTCTCTATGTCTCTATTATGTTATGACAGACCAGCTAAATCTACTGTCTCTATTGTATTATGACAGACCAGCTAGATCTACTGTGTATATTATATTATGACAGACCAGCTAGATCTACTGTCTATTACATTATGACAGACCAGCTAGATCTACTGCCTCTATTATATTATGACAGACCAGGTAGATATACTGTCTCTATTATATTATGACAGACCAGCTATATCTACTGTGTCTATTATATTATGACAGACCAGCTAGATCTAATGTCTATTATATTATGACAGACCAGCTAGATCTATTGTCTCTATTATAATATGACAGACCAGCTAGATCTACTGTCTCTATTATATTATGACAGACCAGCTAGATCTACTGTCTCTATTATATTATGACAGACCAGCTAGATCTACTGTCTCTATTATATTATGACAGACCAGCTAGATCTACTGTCTCTATTATATTATGACAGACCAGCTAGATCTTCTGTCTATTATATTATGACAGACCAGCTAGATCTACTGTCTCTATTATATTATGACAGACCAGCTAGATCTACTGTCTCTATTATATTATGACAGACCAGCTAGATCTACTGTCTCTATTATATTATGACAGACCAGCTAGATCTACTGTCTCTATTATATTATGACAGACCAGCTAGATCTACTGTCTCTATTATATTATGACAGACCAGCTAGATCTACTGTGTCTATTATATCATGACAGACCAGCTATATCTACTGTCTCTATTATAAATGACAGACCAGCTAGATCTACTGTCTCTATTATATTATGACAGACCAGCTAGATCTACTGTCTCTATTATATTATGACAGACCAGCTAGATCTACTGTCTCTATTATATTATGACAGACCAGCTAGATCTACTGTCTCCATTATATTATGACAGACCAGCTATATCTACTGTCTCTATTATATTATGACAGACCAGCTAGATCTACTGTCTCTATTATATTATGACAGACCAGCTATATCTACTGTCTCTATTATATTATGACAGACCAGGTAGATATACTGTCTCTATTATATGATGACAGACCAGCTATATCTACTGTCTCTATTATATTATGACAGACCAGCTAGATCTACTGTCTCTATTATATTATGACAGACCAGCTAGATCTAGTGTCTCTATTATATTATGACAGACCAGCTAGATCTATTGTCTCTATTATAATATGACAGACCATCTAGATCTACTGTCTCTATTATATTATGACAGACCAGCTAGATCTACTGTCTCTATTATATTATGACAGACCAGCTAGATCTACTGTCTCTATTATAAAATGACAGACCAGGTAGATATACTGTCTCTATTATATTATGACAGACCAGCTAGATCTACTGTCTCTATTATATGTTGACAGACCAGGTAGATCTACTGTCTCTATTATATTATGACAGACCAGCTAGATCTACTGTCTCTATTATATTATGACAGACCAGCTAGATCTACTGTCTCTATTATATTATGACAGACCAGCTAGATCTACTGTGTCTATTGTATTATGACAGACCAGCTAGATCTACTGTCTATTATATTATGACAGACCAGCTAGATCTATTGTCTCTATTATAATATGACAGACCAGCTAGATCTACTGTCTCTATTATATTATGACTTATATTATGACAGACCAGCTAGATCTACTGTCTATATTATATTATAACAGACCAGCTAGATCTACTGTCTCTATTATATTATGACAGACCAGCTAGATCTACTGTGTCTATTGTATTATGACAGACCAGCTAGATCTACTGTCTATTATATTATGACAGACCAGCTAGATCTATTGTCTCTATTATAATATGACAGACCAGCTAGATCTACTGTCTCTATTATATTATGACTTATATTATGACAGACCAGCTAGATCTAGTGTCTCTATTATATTATGACAGACCAAATAAATATACTGCCTCTATTATATTTTGACAGACCAGGTAGATCTACTGTCTCTATTATATAATGACAGACCAGCTAGATCTACTGCCTCTATTATATTTTGACAGACCAACTAAATCTACTGTCTCTATTATAAAATGACAGACCAGCTAGATATACTGTCTCTATTATATTATGACAGACCAGCTAAATCTACTGTCTCTATGTCTCTATTATGTTATGACAGACCAGCTAAATCTACTGTCTCTATTGTAATTATGACAGACCAGCTAGATCTACTGTGTATATTATATTATGACAGACCAGCTAGATCTACTGTCTATTACATTATGACAGACCAGTTATATCTACTGCCTCTATTATATTTTGACAGACCAGGTAGATATACTGTCTCCATTATAAAATGACAATCCAGCTATATCTACTGTCTCTATTGTATTATGACTGACCAGCTAGATCTACTGTCTCTATTATATTATGACAGACCAGCTAGATCTACTGTCTCTATTATATTATGACAGACCAGGTAGATATACTGTCTCTATTATATTATGACAGACCAGCTAGATCTACTGTCTCTATTATATTATGACAGACCAGCTAGATCTACTGTCTATATTATATTATAACAGACCAGCTAGATCTACTGTCTATTCTATTATGACAGACTAGCTAGATCTACTGTCTCTATTGTACTATGACAGACCAGCTAGATCTACTATCTCTATTATATTATGACAGACCAGCTATATCTACTGTCTCTATTATATTATGACAGACCAGGTATATCTACAGTCTCTATTATATTATGACAGAACAGCTAGATCTACTGTGTCTATTATATCATGACAGACCAGCTATATCTACTGTCTCTATTATAAAATGACAGACCAGGTAGATATACTGTCTCTATTATATTATGACAGACCAGCTAGATCTACTGTCTCTATTATATTATGACAGACCAGCTAGATCTACTGTCTCTATTATATTATGACAGACCAGCTAGATCTACTGTCTCCATTATAAAATGACAGACCAGCTATATCTACTGTCTCTATTGTATTATGACTGACCAGCTAGATCTACTGTCTCTATTATATTATGACAGACCAGCTATATCTACTGTCTCTATTATATTATGACAGACCAGGTAGATATACTGTCTCTATTATATGATGACAGACCAGCTATATCTACTGTGTCTATTATATTATGACAGACCAGCTAGAACTACTGTCTATTATATTATGACAGACCAGCTAGATCTACTGTCTATTATATTATGACAGACCAGCTAGATCTATTGTCTCTATTATAATATGACAGACCATCTAGATCTACTGTCTCTATTATATTATGACAGACCAGCTAGATCTACTGTCTTTATTATATTATGACAGACCAGCTAGATCTACTGTCTCTATTATAAAATGACAGACCAGGTAGATATACTGTCTCTATTATATTATGACAGACCAGCTAGATCTACTGTCTCTATTATATGTTGACAGACCAGGTAGATCTACTGTCTCTATTATATTATGACAGACCAGCTAGATCTACTGTCTCTATTGTATTATGACAGACCAGCTAGATCTACTGTCTCTATTATATTATGACAGACCAGCTAGATCTACTGTGTCTATTGTATTATGACAGACCAGCTAGATCTACTGTCTATTATATTATGACAGACCAGCTAGATCTATTGTCTCTATTATAATATGACAGACCAGCTAGATCTACTGTCTCTATTATATTATGACTTATATTATGACAGACCAGCTAGATCTACTGTCTATATTATATTATAACAGACCAGCTAGATCTACTGTCTCTATTATATTATGACAGACCAGCTAGATCTACTGTGTCTATTGTA
>NW_026290621.1:0-730 GCF_023373465.1 Oncorhynchus keta
TTAATACTATTGCATTGTATGACACCCTCTAAATGTATTCACAGATGCATTAATACTATTGCATTGTATGACACCCTCTAAATGTATTCACAGATCCATTAATACCCTCTGCCATTCACAGATGCATTAATACTATTGCATTGTATGACACCCTCTAAATGTATTCACAGATCCATTAATACTATTGCATTGTATGACACCCTCTAAATGTATTCACAGATCCATTAATACTATTGCATTGTATGACACCCTCTAAATGTATTCACAGATCCATTAATACTATTGCATTGTATTACACCCTCTAAATGTATTCACAGATCCATTAATACTATTGCATTGTATGACACCCTCTAAATGTATTCACAGATCCATTAATACTATTGCATTGTATTACACCCTCTAAATGTATTCACAGATCCATTAATACTATTGCATTGTATGACACCCTCTAAATGTATTCACAGATCCATTAATACTATTGCATTGTATGACACCCTCTAAATGTATTCACAGATCCATTAATACTATTACATGACACCCTCTAAATGTGATGCAGATCATTAATACTATTGCATTGTATTACCCTCTAAATGTATTCACAGATCCATTAATACTATTGCATTGTATTACACCCACTCTAAATGTATTCACAGATCCATTAATAATATTGCATTGTATGACACCCTCTAAATGTATTCACAGATCCATTAATACTATTGCATTGTATGAC
>NW_026290622.1:0-72500 GCF_023373465.1 Oncorhynchus keta
GTTCTGGATGCTAAAACCCACCCCTTCACTGACATGTATTCCAAGAGTTCAACTTCTAATGAGGAAATTGAAATGATACATCCTCTGAGACTAATGTTGCTTTTGATGCCTTGGCGACGCCTTCTTTCACTTGGCCCCCAGCAAGAACGTGATGCTTTTTTGAGGGGGGCTTGAGAACACATTTATGAGCAAACTAACTTGTGCAGGACAGCGACTCATCTTCTAGTTACAGAAGAAGAAGACGCTATTGCCGTGAAACCGCTGACATGTGAGAGCAGAACACTACACCAATACAAACCTGCTCTCTCTCCTTTCTGTGGTGGCCATTTTTGGTTGTTTGTCATAATAATTACAAATGATCTGTGTAAACGTCACCTCTGTGTGCGTCCTGGTAATTGGTCCCGGTGTGACCCTTTAGTGTTGACGACCTCTTAAAACCCTGTTGTGTCATGGTCATTAAAGAGAAATCAATTAGCAGAGTAGTTAACAATAGAAATGAATTAGCCTGTTCCCCCACTTCCATTGATTTATACGACTGTGAACCACCACTAGAGATACAGCAACAACATTGGGTCAGTGGTATGTGAGTGCATCTCTCTCTAGTCTCTCTCTCTCTCTCTCTCTCTCTCTCTCTCTCTCTCTCTCTCTCTCTCTCTCTCTTCTCTCTCTCTCTCTCTCTCTCTCTCTCTTCTCTCTTCTCTCCCTCTCTCTCTCTCTCTCTCTCTCTCTCTCTCTCTCGCTCTCTCTCTCTCTCTCTCTCTCTCTCTCTCTCTCTCTCTCTCTCTCTCTCTCTCTCTCTCTCTCTCTCTCTCTCTCTATATATATATATATATATATATATATATACCTCTCTCACTCTCATTTTATGAATTCTCTATCTCACCATCTCCAGCCACCATTCTCTCACTATCGCTCTAATTATCTCCATGTATCTATCTCTCTATCACTGCATTTCTCTCTTTATCACACCCTCTTTTTCTTAGCCTCTTAGTTCACCCCTTTCCTCAACCCTCTCTCTCTCTCTCTCTTTCTCTCTGTCCTCTCTCAATTTGTTATCTTATGATAAGTATCAGACAGTTCATGATGGACTCTGGTGACTTCTAAACATTGCGGCTTTCCGACAGACAGGCATTACCTTCCATCATGAGTAGTGGGTTTGGGTATAGGGAAGTGTCTCTACCACATAAATATAATTGATATTTTTATTCTAGTCATTATTTTTCTAAGGTGGCCACTCTCCACTCACAGGTGAGTGAATGCTATCCTTGAAGGAGCTACCCAGTCTCCAGATCTCCTGTTCCCCATGTACCGATCCTGAGAGGAAGCCAAGGGAATGTCGTTCCTGAGAGGAAGCCAAGGGAATGTCATTCCTGAGAGGAAGCCAAGGGAATGTCGTTCCTGAGAGGAAGCCAAGGGAATGTTGTTCCTGAGAGGAAGCCAAGGGAATGTCGTTCCTGAGAGGAAGCCAAAGGAATGTTGTTCCTGAGAGGAAGCCAAGGGAATGTCGTTCCTGAGAGGAAGCCAAGGGAATGTCGTTCCTTAGAGAGGTTGATGGAGAGGGAGAGAGATGGAGTGGGGAATAGAGACTGAGATAGAAAGGCAGAGAGAGAGAGATATGGAGAGTTAGAGGACAAAGCAAAGGATTGGGCTCTGTAAATCGACTCGCTCTCTCTCTCCACGCCCCGTGTCCAGGCAGAAGAGAGATAGGAGAATTCCTGCGGGAACTGAACCCACAACCTTGGCATTGCTAGCTCTACGCTCTAACCAGCTGAGCCCCACATGGCACTATGCTAGTCAATGTTCTCTGGCTAGGTTATGTGGAGGCAGGATGGGTGGAGGTGGGGAGGGTTATAGGGCGGAGAGGCAGCCACGTGCCCCACTCCAAGCAGCCCGTCGTCGGGGACATCTGCCATCTCTCTTCCCTCTCACTGTGAGAGTCTGGCCCTCCTCCAGCCCTTTGGCCCGTTCACTACACGTCTGGACATGTCCGACCGCTCCTCGGTACCTGCAAGCCCCACAGCTGCCAGCAGGGGGAAAACGAGCCGCCACGGCCCGGCAGCCATGTAAGCCAGGTCAACAGGAGGTTGATTAAGTTGTAAAAAGGCTATTTTGTGTCACAATGTCTAATAAATGAAGTGAACCTAGTGTTGAGAGGGCAAAATGGAAGCAGCTTTTTTTGGGGGGCTAGTGAAATGGACATCTCCTTTCACGCTTAGCTCGTTTGTTTGCTGAACCAACGAACACTCTCTCCTCATCGATGCAATACTCCAACCCCTTCCATACAGTAAAACACAGTATTTGTATTACAATGCATTTTAAACAGTGTCATTTCAACAGTATGTACATAAGAAAGAAACCTCCGTAACAGTTCCATTGCATGTATTAGTTAAAGCCATAGAAATATGACTAAAACAGGGATAAAGCCCCCCAGACCACAGGAATTTGTCTCTACCCTCTTGGGTTCCCTCAATATGGCTGATGCCAGTTCTAGTAATTCAATTTCAAACAAGCTCCTTACTATTCCTCCTGCCTCGCTAATGTCCTTTCCCTCCCTTTTCTCTCCCTCCTCTCTCCGTCGTATCTCCCAGGAACCAGACTGTGCTGCACCAGTTCTGCTGCCCGGCCCCAGAGGCCCCGAGGGGAGTCCTCGGCCTGTGTCCCCAGGTAAGATGGCTGCCTCCCTTTTCACCCAGCACCATATTTGTTGTTGTTGTTGATTGTAGTCACCGTTGCTTCTAACCGTTTTCCTGGTGGTGGTGGTGGTGCTACTGTAAGACAACACAACTGCCCCAGTTTCCTCCGTCTTGAAGTGGTTGTAAGTCCTTTGGGGTCCCTGACTATCGTCGGCCAATCCCGGCTCAGTGCTTTCGTTTCCCCACTGTGATGTTATCAAGAGAGAGAGAATGTCATCAGAGAGAGAGAATCTCCTACACATCTTTAAATAGTGGCCAAGTAGACAGACAGGGAGTTACTATTCACTACAAATGCAGCTTGTCACTTTATTTGGGGTTTTGAACGTTGAAAAAAACTCGAAATTAAGACCGAATCAATCTCAGCTCCAGGAGAGGCGATCAAGATAAATTCATGGGAACACGATGGTAATCTCCAAATCAATCAGAGAGATCCTATTTCCTGGACGCTGGTCAACTCATCCGAAGCACTGCCATAGGAAACAATAGAAGCACGGCCCAGGGCTTAGTGATAAAGGCAGGATGAGGATAATATGAGATTTTAATATCTCCACCGAGCACACAGTGTTATCAGGGAATGAGGTAAGCAGTCAGGAATGGTGCTGTGATGGACTTATACTCAACTACTGCATACTCCTGGTATCTGAGGAGAGTCAGCCGTTTCAAAATCCTTTATCTCTGCCTCCTTGTCTTTCTCCTCAACCCGTCTCCATGTAGACATGATGGATGTTGATCAGTCTATATACAACAGTAGCTCCTGCACTTCACGGAGTCATTATTTTTCTGCCTCAAACAAAACGAGACGCACCAAGTCTTTGTTTGGCCACTCGGCATCGCTCTGTTTCTCAGAATCCACTGCAGGCGGAGAACTCTGCAAATTACCACGACTGCCAGTGGAACGTCAATAATAATTAAGCCATCCAGCCTGGACGATTGCTGCTAAGAACCTGTACATTTCTGCTGGATGGTGGAAAAAGTGGAAAAAAGCCTGGCAAAGCAAAGCTTGTGTTGATGCTGGATTCCACCAACCCTGTGGTGCTGGATACAATAAAGTCTTGCTGGAACAAAAGCTCCAACGCTCATCCTCTAAGTCCCACTTTAACCACCACGAGGCCCTGGGTGATTGAATTAGTCACACTGAGAGAGAGAGAGAGAGAGAGAGAGAGAGAGAGAGAGAGAGAGAGAGAGAGAGAGAGAGAGAGAGAGAGAGAGAGAGAGAGAGAGAGAGAGAGAGAGAGAGAGAGAGAGAGAGAGAGAGAGAGAGAGAGAGAGAGAGAGACAGAGACAGAGAGAGACAGAGAGACAGAGAGAGAGAGCAAGGAGAGAGAGAGAGAGAGAGAGAGAGTGAGAGTGAGAGAGAGAGCGTGAGAGAGAGAGAGAGAGAGAGAGAGAGAGAGAGAGAGAGAGAGAGAGAGAGAGAGAGAGAGCGTGAGAGAGAGAGAGAGAGAGACGTGAGAGAGAGAGAGAGAGAGAGAGAGAGAGAGAGAGAGAGAGCGAGAGAGAGAGAGAGAGAGAGTGAGAGCGTGAGAGAGAGAGATGGAATCACCTCTCTGCAATCGTCTTTGTCTTTGCACCAGAGGGCAAACGGAAAGTATTTATCAGATAAAAGTCTGGTTTGCCTGGGAAACTACTCTCAAAAGTCCCTCCAGTCAGTGACTGTCACCTAACCAGCCACAACACCTTATTTTGGAGTATAAAGAGACCGTTCAGAAGCACAAGTTAAGATGAATTCAGGTGACTTTCATCAAAGGCGGGCAGGGAAATTGGAGGGGAAAAAAAGACAGACAAAAACAATCAATCAGAGTTCAGTGGATTGAACTGATAGAAGTGGCTTGGCAGCGGTGCGGGCGTGCGATTCCTTTGGGCTCAGGGACCATTAAGCAGAGCACAAACAGAATGGACACCACAAAAACAACTATGAAAATACCCCAAAGCAAACCACTTCAAACGGAGATCTCTCAAAGCGGTTTGTGGGTTGCCAGGTTTTGTTGCTTCTTTTTTAGCCTATTTCACTGAAAGTCTCTTTTCTATTCTGTTTGTTGTTACATTTTACTTTGGACTTCAGTGTTTTGTCAGTGAAGTGTTGATCATCATACGTTTATACCTCACGACATGAGATCACACCCACAAGCCTCCATTCTCATCCACACCACTTCCACCCATTCAGACCTGTCGCTCCCACCGCCACCTCAATGTACTTACTATGTAATAGCAATGTAACAACTGAAGTATTACAATGTCATAACCAGTGTCATAATCCACCCGGGAGTCTCATTGAGAGGTTCAGGGTCTGCCACTAGGGCAAGGCAACTGGTTAGCCATCCACTGAACCAGTGTCATAATCCACCCGAGTCTCATTGAGAGGTTCAGGGTCTGCCACTAGGAGCAAGGCAACTGGTTAGCCATCCACTGAACCAGTGTCATAATCCACCCGAGTCTCATTGAGAGGTTCAGGGTCTGCCACTAGGGCAAGGCAACTGGGCTGAAAGGCAACTGGTTAGCCATCCACTGAACCAGTGTCATAATCCACCCGAGTCTCATTGAGAGGTTCAGGGTCTGCCACTAGGGCAAGGCAACTGGTTAGCCATCCACTGAACCAGTGTCATAATCCACCGAGTCTCATTGAGAGGTTCAGGTCTGCCACTAGGTCTCATTGAGAGGTTCAGGGTCTGCCAGGGCAAGGCAACTGGTTAGCCATCCACTGAACCAGTGTCATAATCCACCCGAGTCTCATTGAGAGGTTCAGGGTCTGCCACTAGGGCAAGGCAACTGGTTAGCCATCCACTGACACATGCAATGCATTCGTGTTCATGTGGAGAATTGTTATTACCATGTTATTGCATGCTTTTGGCTTAGTAGTGATCAGAACATAGAGCTCCCTGTCTTTGTGTGTTTGTGTTTGTGTGTGTGTCTGTGTGTGTGTCTGTGTGCACTGTCGTACCCATGACACAGATGTTTAACATTCTTCAACAAATACCCAACAGCTAATATCTGCCATGGGCATCTAGGCTAAGGCTCACTGATAAAGGAGAGACACTTCTCATTGATGAATCATCATGCTATTTTAGCCTAGTGTCATGCTATTTTAGCCTAGTGTCATGCTATTTTAGCCTAGTGTCATGCTATTTTAGCCTAGCATCATGCTATTTTAGCCTAGTGTCATGCTATTTTAGCCTAGTGTCATGCTATTTTAGCCTAGTGTCATGCTATTTTAGCCTAGTGTCATGCTATTTTAGCCTAGCGTCATGCTATTTTAGCCTAGTGTTGCACCCACTGTTGTTTTGACACAAGGCCAAGCCGCCTTCACTCTCCTTGTTAAGGCATACCCACAAAAAGCTGCTTCCTGAAATAAATGTGAGTTCATTCCTGTCTTCTGTGATTGAAGCGCTGCAATATCTGCCCACCAAAACAAGGCCTCATTTCCATATGAAAGGCGGCTCCTAGCCTGTTCTGCACTGCCTTATCTTCACTCTGGGGAGTACTGAAGCTCTGTTTTTCACAGACACAGAAACACATAGATAGACACATTGCTAGTGGTGTAAAAAGTACCCAATTGTTATACTTGAGTAAAAGTAAAGATATCTTAATAGAAAATGACAAGTAAAATTGAAAGTCACCCAGTAAAATACTATTTGAGTAAAAGACTAAAAGTATTTGGTTTTAAATATACTAAAGTATCAAAAGTAAATGTAATTGATCAAATATACTTAACGATCAAAAATAAAAGTAAAAGTATAAATAATGTCAAATTCCTTATATTAAGCAATCCACACACCATCATTTAAACTTGTTTTAATTTACGGATAGCCAGGGGTACACTCTAACACCCAGACATCATTTACAAACAAAGCATGTGTTTAGTGAGCCTGCCAGATCAGACGCTGTAGGGATGACCAGGGATGTTCTCTGTTTAGTGAGTCCTCCCAGATCAGACGCTGTAGGGATGACCAGGGATGTTCTCTGTTTAGTGAGTCCTCCCAGATCAGACGCTGTAGGGATGACCAGGGATGTTCTCTGTTTAGTGAGTCCTCCCAGATCAGACGCTGTAGGGATGACCAGGGATGTTCTCTGTTTAGTGAGTCCTCCCAGATCAGACGCTGTAGGGATGACCAGGGATGTTCTCTGTTTAGTGAGTCCTCCCAGATCAGACGCTGTAGGGATGACCAGGGATGTTCTCTGTTTAGTGAGTCCTCCCAGATCAGATGCAGTAGGGATGACCAGGGATGTTCTCTGTTTAGTGAGTCCTCCCAGATCAGACGCTGTAGGGATGACCAGGGATGTTCTCTGTTTAGTGAGTCCTCCCAGATCAGACGCTGTAGGGATGACCAGGGATGTTCTCTGTTTAGTGAGTCCTCCCAGATCAGACGCTGTAGGGATGACCAGGGATGTTCTCTGTTTAGTGAGTCCTCCCAGATCAGACCCTGTAGGGATGACCAGGGATGTTCTCTGTTTAGTGAGTCCTCCCAGATCAGACGCTGTAGGGATGACCAGGGATGTTCTCTGTTTAGTGAGTCCTCCCAGATCAGACGCTGTAGGGATGACCAGGGATGTTCTCTGTTTAGTGAGTCCTCCCAGATCAGACGCTGTAGGGATGACCAGGGATGTTCTCTGTTTAGTGAGTCCTCCCAGATCAGACGCTGTAGGGATGACCAGGGATGTTCTCTGTTTAGTGAGTCCTCCCAGATCAGACGCTGTAGGGATGACCAGGGATGTTCCCTGTTTAGTGAGCCTGCCAGATCAGACGCTGTAGGGATGACCAGGGATGTTCTCTGTTTAGTGAGTCCTCCCAGATCAGACGCTGTAGGGATGACCAGGGATGTTCCCTGTTTAGTGAGTCCTCCCAGATCAGACCCTGTAGGGATGACCAGGGATGTTCTCTGTTTAGTGAGTCTCCCAGATCAGACGCTGTAGGGATGACCAGGGATGTTCCCTGTTTAGTGAGCCTGCCAGATCAGACGCTGTAGGGATGACCAGGGATGTTCTCTGTTTAGTGAGTCTGCCAGATCAGACGCTGTAGGGATGACCAGGGATGTTCCCTGTTTAGTGAGCCTGCCAGATCAGACGCTGTAGGGATGACCAGGGATGTTCTCTGTTTAGTGAGTCCTCCCAGATCAGACGCTGTAGGGATGACCAGGGATGTTCTCTGTTTAGTGAGTCCTCCCAGATCAGACGCTGTAGGGATGACCAGGGATGTTCTCTGTTTAGTGAGTCCTCCCAGATCAGACGCTGTAGGGATGACCAGGGATGTTCTCTGTTTAGTGAGTCCTCCCAGATCAGACGCTGTAGGGATGACCAGGGATGTTCTCTGTTTAGTGAGTCCTCCCAGATCAGACGCTGTAGGGATGACCAGGGATGTTCTCTGTTTAGTGAGTCCTCCCAGATCAGACCCTGTAGGGATGACCAGGATGTTCTCTGTTTAGTGAGTCCTCCCAGATCAGACGCTGTAGGGATGACCAGGGATGTTCTCTGTTTAGTGAGTCCTCCCAGATCAGACGCTGTAGGGATGACCAGGGATGTTCTCTGTTTAGTGAGTCCTCCCAGATCAGACGCTGTAGGGATGACCAGGGATGTTCTCTGTTTAGTGAGTCCTCCCAGATCAGACCCTGTAGGGATGACCAGGGATGTTCTCTGTTTAGTGAGTCCTCCCAGATCAGACGCTGTAGGGATGACCAGGGATGTTCTCTGTTTAGTGAGTCCTCCCAGATCAGACGCTGTAGGGATGACCAGGATGTTCTCTGTTTAGTGAGTCCTCCCAGATCAGATGCAGTAGGGATGACCAGGGATGTTCTCTGTTTAGTGAGTCCTCCCAGATCAGACGCTGTAGGGATGACCAGGGATGTTCTCTGTTTAGTGAGTCCTCCCAGATCAGACGCTGTAGGGATGACCAGGGATGTTCTCTGTTTAGTGAGTCCTCCCAGATCAGACGCTGTAGGGATGACCAGGGATGTTCTCTGTTTAGTGAGTCCTCCCAGATCAGACCCTGTAGGGATGACCAGGGATGTTCTCTGTTTAGTGAGTCCTCCCAGATCAGACGCTGTAGGGATGACCAGGGATGTTCTCTGTTTAGTGAGTCCTCCCAGATCAGACGCTGTAGGGATGACCAGGGATGTTCTCTGTTTAGTGAGTCCTCCCAGATCAGACGCTGTAGGGATGACCAGGGATGTTCTCTGTTTAGTGAGTCCTCCCAGATCAGACGCTGTAGGGATGACCAGGGATGTTCTCTGTTTAGTGAGTCCTCCCAGATCAGACGCTGTAGGGATGACCAGGGATGTTCTCTGTTTAGTGAGTCCTCCCAGATCAGACGCTGTAGGGATGACCAGGGATGTTCTCTGTTTAGTGAGTCCTCCCAGATCAGACGCTGTAGGGATGACCAGGGATGTTCTCTGTTTAGTGAGTCCTCCCAGATCAGACGCTGTAGGGATGACCAGGGATGTTCTCTGTTTAGTGAGTCCTCCCAGATCAGACGCTGTAGGGATGACCAGGGATGTTCTCTGTTTAGTGAGTCTGCCAGATCAGACGCTGTAGGGATGACCAGGGATGTTCTCTGTTTAGTGAGCCTGCCAGATCAGACGCTGTAGGGATGACCAGGGATGTTCTCTGTTTAGTGAGTCTGCCAGATCAGACGCTGTAGGGATGACCAGGGATGTTCTCTGTTTAGTGAGCCTGCCAATCAGACGCTGTAGGGATGACCAGGGATGTTCTCTGTTTAGTGAGTCCTCCCAGATCAGACGCTGTAGGGATGACCAGGGATGTTCTCTGTTTAGTGAGTCCTCCCAGATCAGACGCTGTAGGGATGACCAGGGATGTTCTCTGTTTAGTGAGTCCTCCCAGATCAGACGCTGTAGGGATGACCAGGGATGTTCTCTGTTTAGTGAGTCCTCCCAGATCAGACGCTGTAGGGATGACCAGGGATGTTCTCTGTTTAGTGAGTCCTCCCAGATCAGACGCTGTAGGGATGACCAGGGATGTTCTCTGTTTAGTGAGTCCTCCCAGATCAGACGCTGTAGGGATGACCAGGGATGTTCTCTGTTTAGTGAGTCTGCCAGATCAGACGCTGTAGGGATGACCAGGGATGTTCTCTGTTTAGTGAGCCTGCCAGATCAGACGCTGTAGGGATGACCAGGGATGTTCTCTGTTTAGTGAGTCTGCCAGATCAGACGCTGTAGGGATGACCAGGGATGTTCTCTGTTTAGTGAGCCTGCCAGATCAGACGCTGTAGGGATGACCAGGGATGTTCTCTGTTTAGTGAGTCCTGCCAGATCAGACGCTGTAGGGATGACCAGGGATGTTCCCTGTTTAGTGAGTCCTCCCAGCATTCAAAGTAACAAGTACTGTAGGGATGACCAGGGATGTTCCCTTGATAATTGCGTGATATTAGTACCATTTTCCTGTAGATTGCAGTAGTAGATTCAAGTAGATGGGTTACAGTAGTAGATGGGTTACAGGTTACAGATGTTACAGTAGTAGATGGGTTACAGTAGTAGATGTTACAGTGTAGAGTAAAAAGTACATCATTTACATTTAGAATGTAGATGGGTTAAGTAAGTAGATGGGTTACAGTAGTAGAAAAATATGAATAGTAGAAAAGTATTACAGTAGTAGATGGGTTACAGTAGTAGATGGGTTACAGTAGAGTAGATGGGTTACAGTAGTAGATGGGTTACAGTAGTAGATGGGTTACAGTAGTAGATGGGTTACAGTAGTAGATGGGTTACAGTAGTAGATGGGTTACAGTAGTAGATGGGTTACAGTAGTAGATGGGTTAGCAGTAGAGTAGATAGGGTTACAGTAGTAGATGGTTACAGTAGTAGATGGGTTACAGTAGTAGATGGGTTACAGTAGTAGATGGGTTACAGCAGTAGATGGGTTACAGTAGTAGATGGGTTACAGCAGTAGATGGGTTACAGTAGTAGATGGGTTACAGTAGTAGATGGGTTACAGTAGTAGATGGGTTACAGCAGTAGATGGGTTACAGCAGTAGATGGGTTACAGCAGTAGATGGGTTACAGTAGTAGATGGGTTACAGTAGTAGATGGGTTACAGCAGTAGATGGGTTACAGTAGTAGATGGGTTACAGTAGTAGATGGGTTACAGCAGCCATCTGACAAATCTGACAAATAGGAAAGAGAATCAGTGTGTTCCACGGACGGCTTCTCTTAAAGACAACTAAATCAGTTCTGATAACCTCTTCTACCTGCAGTCTTTGTTGACTGCAGATCTCTGTACAAACAGGGATACAGCCTTGAACACAAACTTTGATCGAAACTTACAACTCCAACATTGATGTAGAATCTCAAACACTCTCATGATGGAATGGACTGGAGTAGTTCTCAGACTCTAAAAATGATAGGGCATTTTGGAGTCAAGGTCCGTCAGCCCAGGATAACAAGTGTATACACTTGCCGGGGTTATAGCTGTTTTCAGATCAGTTATAGATGTGTCTTGTGTACAGCACATTCAAATCTCCTTCCTGGTGTGGTGACGGTACATTTACTGTACTTCTCAGTGACACAATGGTCACAGTGGGCTAATCGGACCAAGTACTGCACAGATACTGACACCCTAACCAATGGTAGTGCAGATTCTGACTTCACCTGACCAATGGCAAGCGAGGTGGAGGTGGGGTCAGAGCGAGGTCTCGTTAGAGGTCTTTTTCACAGGGCGGAGTGAATGTTAGCTGATTCGTCTCAATTAGTCCTGTTTCCTCCAACTGTTTCTGGAGACCAGAGCAACAGACACACCTTAACGAGATGCGCTATGCTAATTAGCTTGCACAATCTGCCGTAATGACCTGGCTCGTCTGAGACGGAATTAATCATCATGATCTTTTTTTGGGGGGGGTCTGTTTAGATTTGAATCAAGAATGGTTAATGCATTTCATATATGGCAATTAAAGAAATGTTTTGAATTTTACTTATAAGTTGATGCATTTTTGCTAGACTGCAAACTCTCCTTCCAGACTCATGTCAAACATCTCCAATCCAAAATCAAATCTAGTCGGCTTTCTATTTCGCAACAAAGCCTCCTTGACTCACGCCGCCAAACTTACCCTAGTAAAACTGACTATCCTACCGATCCTCGACTTCGGCGATGTCATCTACAAAATAGCTTCCAACTTTCTACTCAGCAAACTGGATGCAGTTTTACCACAGTGCCATCCGTTTTTGTTACTAAAGCACCTTATACCACCCACCACTGCGACCTGTATGCTCTATTCGGCTGGCCCTCGCTACATGTTCGTCGCCAGACCCACTGGCTCCAGGTCATCTACAAGTCTGTGCTAGGTAAAGCTACGCCTTATCTCAGTTCACTGGTCACGATGGCAACACCCACCCGTAGCACGCGCTCCAGCAGGTGTATCTCACTGATCATCCCTAAAGCCAAAACCTCATTTGGCCGCCTTTCCTTCCAGTTCTCTGCTGCCTGCGACTGGAACGAATTGCAAAATCTCTGAAGTTGGAGACTTTTATCTCCCTCACCAACTTTAAACATCTGCTATCTGAGCAGCTAACCGATCGCTGCAGCTATACATAGTCCTTCGGTATATAGCCCACCCAATCTACCTACCTCATCCCCATACTGTTTTTATTTATTTACTTTTCTGCTCTTTTGCCCACCAGTATCTCTACCTGCACATGTTCATCTGATCATTTATCACTCCAGTGTTAATCTGCTATATTGTAATTATTCACTCCTATGGCCTATTTATTGCCTACCTCCTCATGCCTTTTGCACACAGTGTATATAGATTATTTTTTTCTTCTACTATGTTATTGACTTGTTTATTGTTTACTCCATGTGTAACTCTGTGTTGTTGTCTGTTCACACTGCTATGCTTTATCTTGGCCAGGTCGCAGTTGCAAATGAGAACTTGTTCTCAACTAGCCTACCTGGTTAAATAAAGGTGAAATAAAAAATAAAATATATTCAGCTCAGTGCCTTCACATGAGGGTTAAGGACATTGGTAAGAAGATGCCAAAATAACTCTCTGTCTCTCAAATAGTTTATAAATGGTCAGTTGGCTTTTCTTCTCTCTCTTTCACTTTCTTGCTTCTCTCTTTTCCTCTCACTCATTCCCTCACTTTCTTTCTCCTCTTCTCTCCCCCTCCCTCTCTCTCTGTCGTCCTTTATATCCCGGTTTCTCCCACCAACTCTCTCTCTCTCCCCCTCCCTCTCTCTCCCCCTCCCTCTCTCTCTGTCGTCCTTTATATCCCGGTTTCTCCCACCAACTCTCTCTCTCCCCTCCCCTCTCTCCTCTCTCTCCCCCTCTCTCTCTCCCCTCCCTCTCTCTCCCCCTCCCTCTCTCTCCCCCTCTCTCTCTCCCCTCCCTCTCTCCCCTCCCTCTCTCTCCCCTCCCTCTCTCTCTGTCGTCCTTTATATCCCAGTTTCTCCCACCAACTCTCTCTCTCCCTCTCTTACTATCCCCTCTGTCTTTTCTCTCTCTTTCTACCTCATTCCCTCTCTCCTTCATTCCTTCTCTCTCCTTCCCCTTCTCTGTGTGTTTACCAGTGGAAGTTGTGCTGCAGATGGGTGCACAGCTCTCGGGGCTCAGGGTGTCATGTCGATTAGTGGATGCTTGTGTTCTCCAAGCAGGTCAGGCCGAAGTCAACACCTCTTGATCCAGGATAACACTCACACAGTATAGAACCCCGTCACACATCACATCAGAGAAGTACAAGCTACACTACAAACATTGGAATCAGTTGCTCACTTCTCTTCAACTAGATTTTCTCTTGCTCTTTCTCTTTCTGTTCACTTCTGTTGCTCCCTTATCCCCCATCTCTCTGTCTCTCTCTACTCTACTCTCCTACTCTCTCTCTCCCTACTCTCCCCGTCTCTCTCTCTCTACTCTACTCTACTCCCCTGTCTCTCTCTCTCTACTCTACTCTCTCCCCTCTCTACTCTACTCTACTCCCCCCTCTCTCTCTCTCTCTACTCAACTCTACTCTCCCCCTGTCTCTCTCTCTACTCTACTGTCCCCCTGTGTCTCTCTCTCTCTCTACTCTCTCTCCTCTCTCTCTCTCTCTCTCTCTCTCTCTACTCTACTCTACTCTCCCCCTGTCTCTCTCTTTACTCTACTCCCCCCCCCCCTCTCTCTCTCTCTCTCTCCCTCTCTCTCTCTCTCTACTCTACTCTACTCTCTCCCTGTCTCTCTCTCTTTCTACTCTCTCTCTCACTCTCTCTCTCTCTCTCTTCTCAATTAGGGCTTTATTATATATATATATATGAATATATATGAAAAACAACAAAAATATATATAGTTTAGTAAAGACATACAAATGTCATATTATATATATATAATGTACAAATAGTTAAAGGACACAAGATAAAATAAATAAGCATAAATATGGGTTGTATTTACTCTCTCTCTCTCTACTCTACTCTACTCTACTCTACTCTACTCTACTCTACTCTACTCTACTCTACTCTCTACTCTACTCTACTCTCTCTCTCTCTCTCTCTCTCTACCTCTCTCTACTCTACTCTACTCTCCCTCTGTACTCTACTCTCTCTCTCTCTCTCTTCTCTCTACTCTACTCTCTCTCTCTCTCTCTCTCTCTCTCTCTCTCTCTCTCTCTCTCTCTCTAATCTACTCTCCCCCTGTCACTCTCTCTCTACTCTACTCTCTCCCTGTCTCTCTCTCTACTCTACTCTCTGTCTCTCTATTCTCTCTCACTCTCTCTCTCTCTCGCTCACATTGATAGCCACTCAGCAACTAGTTGATCCTGAACTCTGAGCTCTGAACTCCTAATCTAATCAAGGCTCTAAGCTCGCATGCCACCACTCAGCCTCTCCCCAAGTTCTATGTGGAGAGCGTTGAGAGAGAGAGGAAGAGGAATGTAGGGAAGGCTTTGCACCTGGCCAGGCATATGTTTTCCTTGAAACGAGGGTCTGGACAGACGGAACTTGGGAACATCGTTACCTAAATATATCCAGCTGATGGATGGAAAACTCTTTCCGGCAATTTTCCTCCAAAAGCATATGCGGCGATGTCAAACCCACATAACAATAGGCTATGATTAGCATCGCTAGTTGATCTAATCACCTGATTTGTTGAGGAAATGTATGGAACGTCATTAATCACATTCATCTTCGTCTGCTACTTGCGCAGGTAGACAGCTGTGTAGGTGCCGTTTTCCGTTGTCAATTGATCATATTAATAAACTCCCCTAATTAGCCATGCTGTCTGCCGCTGAAGGTAAATGTGACTCAGGGTAAAATGAGAGAGCAGCGGAAACTCTACTTCACGGTCACACTCTTGTGTCTAGCACCGTGACGGATAGGGTTTTACTGTGGGGGGTTGGCAGACTACAGAGACCATGATGCATTGGGGCACCGGGGGGAAAGTGGTATGTGGTTGATGGTGTTGCTGTAGGACGTTCAGGGGCATGCTGGGAAGTTTGGAGAGCTCGTTTGTTATGGGGCTTGTCTTTGGGATGTGTTGCCCCCCCTGCAGTTTTCTCACTCTCTTTTTTTTCCACAAATGTGTGATGGCTGAGGAGATATTGGAGGATCGTCTCTCACTGCTTTCGTCCTCACACTGATGGACCCCCTACCGTAGTAGCTTATAGACACACACACACGCACACGCACACGCACATGCATGCACACACACACGCACACGCACTCACGCATACACACACACACACACACGCTCACACGCACACACACACACGCACTCACGCACACACGCACATACACGTCACACTCACACCCGGGAATTAGATTTCACATGTGTTCTCTCTTAATCACACTCTATCAAAGTTCCTGTCACCTCCTCTGCTCTCTCTCTCCCTCCCTCCCCTTTCGCCCTCCCTCCCTCCCTTTCGCCTCCTCCTCCCTCCCTCCCTCCCTCCCTCCCTCCCTCCCTCCCTCCCTCCCTCCCTCCCCTCCCTCCCTCCCTCCCTCCCTCCCTCCCTCCCTCCCTCCCTCCCCTCCCTCCCTCCCTCCCTCCCTCCTCCCTCCCTCCCTTTCGCCCTCCCTCCCTCCCTCCCTCCCTTTCGCCCTCCCTCCCTCCCTCCTCCCTCCCTCCCTCCCTCCCTCCCTCCCTCCCTCCCTCCCTCCCTCCCTCCCTCCCTCCCTCCCTCCCTCCCTCCCCTCTCTCTCCCTCCTTTCACTCTCCCTCCCCATCCCTCTCTTGCGTGCTGTTGCCTTGGAGTGACTTTGTGCACTGCCTCAGCTGGAGAAAGTGACCTTGCTGGCTTGCTGTGCTGTTGTCATGGAAACAGGGCGCAGCAGAGAGATGGGCAGACACAGCAGTGGTTCCATCCACAGGCTATCCATAATAGATGGAGACTTTGAGTGGACCAGAGAGTGTGTGTGTGTGTGTGCTTGTTTGTATGTGTGTGTCACTGTAGAAGTTGCAGAGCCAGCAGCAAGTCATGGAGACATCTGCATCATTTGCCCTTCATATCTACTCTCTGTCCACGAGTCTGCTCCTCATCCAATCACTACTGGCTTCCATTCAAATTCTGTGTCCCTCAGCCGATCAGAATGCTCCTCTGCTCCTATTTTACAAAAGGCTTCAACCAATCAGCCTTTGCCTCACTCTTTACATTCCCAGGGTTATACCAAATTCCCAATTATTTAAAATCTTTAAAACCCTGTTGATGCAAAACAATTTTGACTCTCAAACATTACAATGTTTCTCTTGTATTGAATGCATTGCTCCCGTAGTGGTGTAAAGTACTTCAGTAAACATACTTTAAAGTACTACTTAAGGAGTTTTTGGGGTTATCTTTACTTCACTATTTATATTTATGACAACTTTTACTTCACTACTTTCCTAAAGAAAATTATGTATTTTTTACTCCATACATTTTCTCTGACCCCCAAAAGTACTCGTTACATTTTGAATGCTTAGTAGGACAGGAAAATGGTCTAATTCACACACTTCAAGAGAACATTCCTGGTCATCCCTACTGCCTCTGATGTGGTGGACTCACTAAACACACATGTAATTTGTAAATGATGTCTGAGTGTTGGAGAGAGGGCTCCTGGCTGTTCGTAAAAAAATGGTGCCGTCTGGTTTGCTTAATATACAGTAAGGAATTTTAAATGATTTATACTTTTAATTTTGATACGTAAGTATATTTTACCAATAACAGTAACTTTTGATACTCTGAGTATATTTAAAACCAAATACTGTTAGACTTTTACTTTTACTAGAGTCATTTTCTATTAAGGTATCTTTACTTTACTCAAGTATGACAATTTGAAACTTTTTCCAACACTGTCCTCCCGATGTGCCAGTTTCATAAGTTGAGCTGAATTGTAATTGTACATTCATCGTGAGAAGGCCTCACTTATGGCTTGGCAGTCACTCACCACACACATCCTCATTGTGGAAGATGAATACCCTGTCTTTGCATAGCACTGCAATCCGATTCCAACTGCGCTCTTCACGTTGCTCTCCATTTGATTTCTGCCAATGCCGCGAGGTCACGCACGACTCCAACACCATCATCAAGTTTGCTGACGACACGACGGTGGCAGGGCCTGATCACCGACGATGATTAGACAGCCTACAGGGAGGAGGTCAGTGACCTGGCAGTGCCGGGACAAACAACCTCTCCCTCAACGCCAGCAAAACCAAGTAGCTGATCGTGGACTACAGTAAAGGGGGGAGGGCAGGGGTGAGCACGCCCCACCCACATCGACAGGGCTGCAGTGAAAGGGGCAGGAGAGCTTCCAGTTCCTCGGGTACAAATCACTAAGGCCTCTTTTTCCCTCCTGAAGTTGAAAAGGTTTGGCATGGGCCCTCAGTTCTACAGCTGCACCATTGAGAGCATCTTGACTGGCTGCATCACTGCTTGGTATGGCAACAGCACCGCCTCGGTTGCATGGCCTACAGAGGGTGGTGCGGACATCGAAATCAGGCGGTGTGAAAGCGGAAAGTCTCCAGCCAGCCAAGCCATAGACTGTCTCTCTGCTTCCACACAGCAAGCAGTACCGGTGCATCAAGTCTGACACCAACAGGCTCCTGAACAGCTTCTATCCCCAAGCCATAAAACTGCAAAATAGCTACAAATATTTTGCCAACAAGGACTATCTGAGTTGACCCTTGTATTTCAGTTTTGCACTGTCTCCATGCACGCTCACAGGACTCTACACTCTCATGCACACTGACACTCAAAACACACACATAACATGCTCACACATTTAGTGCTGGGCAATGTGGCCTAAGAATCATATCTAAAAGTTATGGCCGATTCACGATATACAGTGCATTCGAAAGTCTTCAGACCCCTTCCCTTTTTCACATTTTGTTACGTTACAGGCTTATTATAAAATGGATGAAGTTAGTTGTTTCCCGTCAATCTACACACAATACCCCATAATGACAAAGCGAAAACACAATTATTCAGACCCTTTGCTATGACACTCAAAATTGAGCTCAGGTGCATCCTGTTTCCATTGATCATCTTTGAGAAGTTTCTACTTGATTGAGTCCACCTGTGGTAAATTCAATTGATTGGACATGATTTGGAAAGGCACACACCTGTCAATGTAAGGTCCGACGGAATTATCCATAGAGCGCAGAGAGAGGATTGTGTCCAGGGTACCAAAAAAATGTCTGCAGCATTGAAGTTTGGAAGTTGGGCCTCTCTTTTAAATTGCATTTTCAACAACTTACAAAAAAAATTGAAGCTGAAATTGGGATTTTATTTAAGGAATAAGGCCTGTTTTTCTTTTGAAGCCAGAAGGAGGCTAGTATCAGCTACATTTATGCCTTTACTAGACTATGGGGATATTTTGTATATGAATGCTTCCCCTCAGTGTTTGAGATCAATTGACACCCTTTACCATGGCACTTTGAGATTTATTTTAAACTGCAAAACCCTTACGCACCACTGCACTTTGTATACCAGGGTTGGCTGGCCTTCTCTAGTCACTCGAGGCTCAGGCACTGGTATACTTTTTATTTACAAAGCCATTTTGGGTTTACTACCTGAGGACGGGGCTAGGTCTACCTTCTGGGCCGGCAGCCTTGCGAGGGTTAACAGGTTGAAATGTTTTACTCACGTTGACCACGGTGAAGGAGAGGCCGCAGGCTTTGGTAGCGAGCGGTGTCAGTGGCACTGTATTGTACTCAAAGCGAGCAAATAAGTCATTTAATTTGTCTGGGAGCAAGACGTCGATGTCCGCTGACGGGGCTGGTTTTCTTTGTAATTGTAATCATGCTGTGGGGATGTTTTTTCTAGCTTGGCAGGGACTGGGAGACTAGTCAGGATCGAGGGAAAGATGAACGGAGCAAAGTACAGAGAGATCCTTGATGAAAACCTGCTTTAAATTTTTTTTTTTGTAAAGAGTCAAGGCATCTGAATACTCTACCCGAATGCACCGTTTGCAGTATCTTCATTTGAATGTAGTTGTTCTCTTATTTAGAGATATATTTTCCAAATGCTTACTGTTGTAGAATTGAAGGTCAAATACACTGCGTTTCAAACAGCAATAATTTAATGAATTCAGGTCTCAGAAGTTATAACTAGGCTAAACATATTACCTTGTCAAAAGTATGCAAAGTATGCTCTTCGAACATCTCATTCCAAAACATGGCCGTTATTATGGAGCTGGTCCTCTTTGCTGCTATAAGTAACAGCCTCCACTCTTCGGGGGAAGGATTTCCACTAAATGTTGGAACATTGCTGCAGGGGGACTTGCTTCCATTCAGCCACAAGTGCATTAGTGAGGTTGGGCACTGATGTTGAGCGATTAGCCTGGCTCGCAGTCGCAGTGTTTCAATTCATCCCAAAGGTGTTCGATGGGCTTGAGGTCAGGGATGTGTGCAGGCTAGTTGCTCTTACGAACCAATCTCGACAAACCATTTCTGTATGGACCTTGCTTGTGCACGGGGGCATTGTCATGCTGAAACAGGAAAGAGCCTTCCCCAACTGTTGCCACAAAGGTAGAAGCACTGAATCATCTAGAATGTCATTGTTTGCTGTAGCATTAAGATTTCCATCACTGGAACTAAGGGCCCAAACCATGAAAAACAGCCCCAGACCATTATTCCTCCTCCTCCACCAAACTTTGTATTTGGGACTATGAATTCACAGTTGAACAGGGCACTCTTACTTGGGGAAGAAATTTGATGAACTAACTTGTTGGAAAGGTGGCATCCTATGACGGTGCCATGTTGAAAGTCACTGAGCTCTTCAGTATGGGCCATTCTACTGCAAATGTTTGTCTATGAATCTCATGGCTGTGTGCTCTATTTTATACACCTGTCAGCAACCAAGGTGTAGCTGAAATAGCCAAATCAACTCATTTGAAGGCATGTTCACATACTTTAGGCCATGTCGTGTATAAGTCTTCCAGAACCATACGACCAGTGGTACAGTCACTCTATTGGTGAATCCATCGTCTCTGGAGTCTAGATTGAGCTCCTCTCTCCTTTACCGTCATCACTCTACTGGCTTACCTGTTCAGCAGCAAAGCAGGGAGGTTTAGAGGAGGAGATCTGATGAAAGCGCTGTCGCTCTGACGCAGTTTGCCAACATGCTGATCGGATGCGTTAGCTTGACGCTCCAGAGCTGGGACTCTGAATCTGAAGAGTGAGTTATACTCCGGCCTAGGGGCCACAAGAAGAAGCTATTTTTGTGAAGCTTCAGTTGAGCGAATCCAAACTTTCATCTGCATAAAGCCTTCATCTCGCTTTCAAAGGATCTGAAAGAGTGAAAGTGAATGACTTCCAATATTTTTTGGTGGTGGAGCAAATAGGGCAGGAACTCACAGGCACTTTACTGTACTACTGTGCAGTCATAGTGGTAGGCTCCTAGTCATTATGGGATGGTTGATAATGTGGCACAAAGAACTGTGGCAAATTGGTACTTTCTCCAAGGTGATGTGTGTCGGGTGATGATACATTTGGATTCGTTAATGGGTATGTTTCAGAACTGGGTCTGCATTGCGAAATCATACAAAAACTAATTGAATAACACTTCCATGTCCTGCAGACATAATATCCTATGTCTCTCAGAGATGTATTCAGTCTAACCCTTTCCTCAGGTTTGGAATTTAAGGGCACTTCCCCTTACTGCTTCTAGAAAGTGGCATTGTAAAGGACTCCGTGCCTCACTCCTTCCTCAAGTTAGAGCGGTAGCTTACTGCTCCATAATAACCATTCTGAATCCGAGCGTCCGAAAGGCAAGAAAAAAAGAAACAGTTGCCTTAATGTTTCCCATTTCTCAGTGTAAATTGGGTCCCCTGGTAGAAGTGATGACGCACATTGAAAATAACAAAGTGGAAATCATTACCACCGTGAAGCCTGTATTCGGATTAAAGCCCACTTCCTGTCTCTTATACACTGTGTGGCCAGGGATCCTTTTGATTACCTGGAGGCACAGAAGACCCTCACACTTACGCACGTTCTCATTTGCATTCCTTCAATTGGTATATCTACTTAATTGGAATGCTTATTCATTTGGAATATTTGTAATCTTTTTTTCTTTACCCTCTGTCTATTTATGCCTCTCTCTTTCTCTCTCTCTTTCTTTCCCGCTCTTCAATGGTCTGCCATGCCATTAGATTCTATCGTCTCTAGGGTCCCAGAACACCAATATGCAGGCCAGTCAATAGCACAACCAAAGCCTGCCTGCTGTGTGATAAGTCTCGTTGTCGTGTGAATAGTGTACATGTGTGTCCTGGATTCTAACGTCCTCTCCCTGGATGTACATGTGTGTCCTGGATTCTAACGTCCTCTCCCTGGATGTACATGTGTGTACTGGATTCTAACGTCCTCTCCCTGGATGATATGTGTCCTGGATTCTAACGTCCTCTCCTGGATGTACATGTGTGTACTGGATTCTAACGTCCTCTCCCTGGATGTACATGTGTGTCCTGGATTCTAACGTCCTCTCCCTGGATGTACATGTATGTACTGGATTCTAACGCCTTCCCTGGATGTACATGTGTGTCCTGGATGTACTAACGCCCTCTCCCTGGATGTACATGTGTGTCCTGGATTCTAACGTCCTCTCTCCTGGATGTACATGTATGTACTGGATTCTAACGTCCTTCCCTGATGTACATGTGTACTGATTCTACTCCTGGATGTACATGTATGTACTGGATGCTAACGCCTTCCCTGGATGTACATGTGTGTACTGGATTCTAACGCCCTCTCCCTGGATGTACATGTGTGTACTGGATTCTAACGTCCTCTCCTGATGTACATATGTACTGGATTCTAACGTCCTCTCCCTGGATGTACATGTGTGTACTGGATTCTAACGTCCTCTCCTGGATGTACATGTGTGTACTGGATTCTAACGTCCTCTCCCTGGATGTAACATGTGTATGTACTGGATTCTAACGCCCTTCCCTGATGTACATGTAACGATTCTAACGTCCTCTCCCTGGATGTACATGTGTGTACTGGATTCTAACGTCCTCTCCCTGATGTACATGTATGTACTGGATTCTAACGTCCTCTCCCGTACATGTGTGTACTGGATTCTAACGTCCTCTCCCTGGATGTACATGTGTGTACTGGATTCTAACGCCCTCTCCCTGGATGTACGATTCTAACGTCCTTCCCTGGATGTACATGTATACTGGATTCTAACGTCCTCTCCTGGATGTACATGTATGTACTGGATTCTAACGTCCTCTCCTGGATGTACATGTATGTACTGGATTCTAACGTCCTTCCCCTGGATGTACATGTATGTACTGATTCTAACGTCCTCTCCCTGGATGTACATGTATGTACTGGATTCTAACGTCCTCTCCCTGGATGTACATGTATGTACTGGATTCTAACGTCCTCTCCCTGGATGTACATGTATGTACTGGATTCTAACGTCCTCTCCCTGGATGTACATTGCTCCAACAGAGGGTGACTTTTTGGTCTGCGATCCTGCCATTCCAGGAGACTGACATCTGTTAGAACACAAGCTAGAAATGGACAATTGTCCTGTCCATTGGCCGTCGGTTCTGTTGGGTCTGTGCGGGTCAGTCCACTAATTACGTTTAGTTTTGGCAGCAATACACTCATGAATCTGGTTCATATGGTTCATAGTGCCCAGTATCCACCCCTCACACTGCTTATGCCAGTCCTGCCATACTGTGCCAGCCTGCTCCATTGAGATAATGAGTGAAATGCCCAATACGGGCATCTGGTGCCCTCTTCTATCCGTCTGCCCACCAGACCGGTAGCTACAGCAACAAAGGGCAAATATTAATCTCACTAATTCTAAAGCGCTTGTGTGTGTTCAGAATGGGGGTAGAATGATGGTGCACACTGGGAGACAGATGTGAGGACATAGGGACCGAAAATGAGCCTGACGCGTGTGTGTGTGTGTGTGTGTGTGTGTGTGTGTGTGTGTGTGTGTGTGTGTGTGTGTGTGTGTGTGTGTGTGTGTGTGTGTGTGTGTGTGTGTGTGTGTGTGTGTGTGTGTGTGTGTGCACGGACGAGCAAGAGAAATAGTATATTTCAGCAGGCACTGATATTACTAATGGAAAGAAAACATAGAAAGAGATGGAGAAGACATCCAACACCATCCTACTCCAGTACACACCCTCCTTAGGCACTGCAGGTAAAGAGTGTTCCTCTGCAATGTGTCCTGGGGTGAAGGTTACAGTGACACGGTCAGCCTTGTTCAGGGCCAGATACATCATACATCATGACACTGTTCCTGTCGTGACAGCTCTGTGCAGACCCTGGCTGTCGATCACCAGCACTGCAGCTTGGAGCAGAGGGGAGGAGCCGGCCTGAGACAGTGACCGTGGGCCCCACCTTTACTGTTGCCAAGGGGAGTGAGAGAGGGAGATGGGGACCAAAGAGAGGGAGAGAGAAAGAGAGAGAAGTGTCCGCACGTTGGCGTTTGACAGAAAAGCAGGAAGGGAAAGTGCGTCTGTCGTGGAGGTCACCTGCGACAGGGTGACAGGGGTTGGGGACAGCACCTTGCGACAGGGGGACAGGGTTAGGACAGAAGTAGATATTGCAGATGACGGCTAACCCCACGGCTAAGCTGCTCTCTATGCTCGTGCTTTGTGTTAGTTTACTGTATTATGAATGATAAGGAAATCTGTAACAGGAAGGAACAGACACAGGGATTTGGGTGGAATTATTTGCCAAACAGTCACGCAAATTCACATCAATTCACCTCTATTCACTGTTGACCTGGTAAGTGGAATCGCTTTGAAACGGTAACCACGGCACCTACTTTTCCTGTTTAATCTGTCACAATTGTTTACCATATGCCACTGCTTCTGACATGCAGCTACAGCGTTAACTTTGAGTCATTCCCTGGTGAAGCCGGCGTGTTATGCCGTGTCAGTCTCCTACTACAGCGTGTCATTTCTCTGACAAGTGTGTCATGTCTTACACACGCTTCATCCCCTGTTATAGTTAACTGAGAGAGAGACAGAGGGAGAGAGAGGGAGGGAGAGCGATGGTGAGGGTGAGAGAGAGGGAGAGAGAGCGATGGTGAGGGTGAGGGAGAGGGAGAGAGAGGGAGGGAGAGCGATGGTGAGGGCGAGAGAGAGGGAGAGAGAGCGATGGTGAGGGAGAGAGAGAGGGAGAAAGAGAGAGAGGGAGAGAGAGAAGGAGAGCGAGAGAGAGAGACGGTAGGACTCATGTCTTTGTCATAGCTATATGTGTCATCCCCAGTTGTGGTTGGCCCGAAACAGAGCAGCACCGTCATGCTCTGCATTGCTATTCACATAGAATAGAGAAACCCGTTGGTTTGCCGACAGGCTGACAGATAGTAATGCGATTTCAGTGGCCATATTGGTTTGGGAGAGGCACTGAAAGTTTATGAAGTTTCTTTAGGCCCAAGAAGGGTTCATGAGAAGACAGCGGTGCTATTGCTCTACCATTTTGACTAAATGTGTCGACTGAACAACCTTGAGTCTCCAATACATCCTCTCAGACGACAGTGAAACGCACGTTAGTTAGATCCTACTGCGGCCTGCTTGGTCATATTCTTCTCTGATTACATCTATCCACCAGGACCTCGTTCGGTCTCCATGACACCGACAAACAGAGTGTTAGCCTTTAACCGCCCACTTTGGTAAATTGATAAATAAATAAATAAATACAAAGATTTAAGATGGAATGAGTTTATAGCATGAAAGGAATCTTGGCTCTGGAAGAGAGACCTTCACATCCCAGCGAAAACGTAATTGAATTTTGACCCTCTCATCCCCTCGGCATGGGATAGCATCTCGCCCATCTCGCTACTCCCAAGCTCATAGTTTAAAGCGAAACATTCCTCCGACGACAACCGCAACCTATGGGCCTAACTTATTCCTGCCCACCCTGAAAACAAACCTCTGAAACATTTCCTGAAAAGCAATTTCACCAGTGAAGAGCGATTGAGTTTGGGGGAGGTTGGCGTGTGTGTGTGTTGGTGAGTGTGTGGAGATAACATGTTTGTGCCCCATCCCAAATGAAACGGTGTACAGTCATCTCGCCAAGCATTGCTCTCTCTCCTTCCCCCGTCGTGCTCTGTCTCGACCCGATTAACAATGTTTCCCAACTTCTTTTCACCGCAACTGCCAGCAAGAAAGAGCGAACGTCCTTGAAACATACAAACGAAACGATACACCCAAATGCTTTCTCGGTCTCCAGAGAGGGAGAGAAGCGATGAGAGGGAAAGAGAAGCCGCCACAATTCACACAAAGGTCCATACTCCTGCTTTCCCTCCTGTCACAGAAAGACCTGCTATTGTAAGGAGAATACCAATAAATTCTGAGCATTTTTGAATTTGAATAGAAGATCATTTTGAGTGGAACAGTGAATTGGTTTGAAAAAACAAGAGGATTGTGATACTTCATCATGTGCTGACCTTGGATGTGAAAAAGCACATACAGTCCTATTGTCACGGCCGTTGAATGAAGTAGAACAAAGCGCAGCATGGTGAGCGACATATTCATTTTTATTAGGATGACGCCGACAAAAACAATAAAACAATACAAAAACAACCGTGAAGCTTAAGTGCTATGTGCCACAGACAGAGTTATCTTCTCACAAAGAAAGGAGGAAAAGGGCTACCGGATGGTTTCCAATCAGACAACAATAGACAGCTGTCCCTGATTGAGAACCATACCCGGCCAAAACATAGAATTCCCACCCCACATCACACTCTGACCTTAACAAATAGAGAAATTAAAATGTCTCTAAGGTCAGGAGGGCCCCCCCAAAGGTTCGGAAATCTGAGGCATCTTTCCGCGGTGGTGGCTCTGGCAGGACATAGACCCCACTCCAGCTCTGGCTCACCCCGCTTTACCAAATACGTATCTGGTGTGGGGACCCTGCGGGCCCCAGACTGGGGACCTCTCTGCGGGCCCCCGGACTGGGGACCGTCTCTGAGGCTGTCGCTGGAGTGAGAGACACAGGAGGCCTGGCTCTGGGAGCAGGCACAGGACTCACCAGGCTGGGGAGACATACAGGAGGCTTTGCCCTTGGCCGAGGCACCGGATATACTGGGCCGTGGAGGAGAACTGGAGGCCTCGAGCTTAGAGCCTGCACAACCCTTACTGGCTGGGTGGTTATCTTCGCCTGCAAATGTGGGGGTGCTGGCACAGGACGCACTGGGCTGTGCAGACGTACCGGAGACACAGTGCGCAGAGCCGGCGCAGGATATCCTGGGCCGAAGAGACGCACTGGAGAACAGGCGCGCTGAGCCGGCACCATCTGTCCTGGCTGGATGCTCACCCTAGCCCGGCAGATGCGGGGAGCTGGGATGTAGCGCACCGGGCTGTGAACGTGCTCGGGATACACCGTGCGCTCCACAGCATGCCTGACCAGTATGACGCTCGCCACGGTAAGCACGAGGAGTTGGCTCAGGTCTCCAACCTGACTCAGCCAAACTCCCCGTGTGCATTCCCCAAACATTTTTGGGGTTAACTCTCGTGCTTGCTTCGCTGACGAGCCTCCTCATATCGCCACCGCTCCTCCTTCGCTGCCGTTATCTCCTCCTTTGGACGGCGATAATCCCCAGCCTGCCTCCAGGGTCCCTTACCGTCCAGGATCTCCTCCCATGTTCAGGAGTCCTCTTTACCATGCTGCTTGGTCCTTTGGTGGTGGGAAGTTCTGTCATGGCCGTTGAATGAAGTAGACCAAAGCGCAGAGTGTTGAGCGTACATATTCATTTTTATTAGGATGACGCCGACAAAAACAATAAACAATACAAAAACAACCGTGAAGCTTAGTGCTATGTGCCACAAACAGAGTTATCTTCTCACAAAGGGGAAAGGGCTACCTAAGTATGGTTCCCAATCAGAAAATACAAAATCATAGAAAAAACAAAACATAGCTGTCCCTGATAACCAAATAGAGAAATAAAACGGCCTCTAAGGTCAGGGCGTGAAAACATAGAAATAAAAATCATGAGAAAAACAAAACTGTATTAGTGAGTGCCCACCCCACATCACACCCTGACCAGTAACCAAATTTATTTCCTGAGAAATAAAAACGGCTCTCCTAAGGTCTGTTGGCGTGACATTCTATTACTCTTTGTCTCCTCCTCCTACAGGAACATGTGTGCTGTTCCCATGGGACCTTTGTCTTCCTGAAAGAACATTCTGTTCTGTATGAGACTCTTTGCATTTACAATGTTTGTCCCCTTCCATTTTGAATTTTGAATTCTGTTGCTCTGTCCCCTTCTCTTTCTATGACTCTTTGTCTCCTCCTCCTACAGGAAATGCTGTCCCTTTTATCTTGATTCTATGACTCTTTGTCTCACTTCCAACATTCAAATTTATGACTCTTTATCTCCTCCTCCAAATAACATTCTGTTTTCTGTCCCCTTACATTTGAATTTCATGACTCTTTGTACCTCCACAGGAACATTCTGTTGTTCTGTCCCTTCTATCTTGAATTCTATGACTCTTGTCTCCTCCTCCTACAGGAACATTCTGTTGTTCTGTCCCCTTCTATCTTGAATTCTATGACTCTTTGTCTCCTCCTCCTACAGGAACATTCTGTTGTTCTGTCCATTCTGTTGTTTTCTTCCATCTTGAATTCTATGACTCTTTGTCTCCTCCTCCTACAGGAACATTCTGTTGTTCTGTCCCCTTCTATCTTGAATTCCCATGACTCTTTGTCTCCTCCTCCTACAGGAACATTCTGTTGTTCTGTCCCCTTCTATCTTGAATTCCATGACTCTTTGTCTCCTCCTCCTACAGGAACATTCTGTTGTTCTTTGTCTCCTCCTCCTACAGGAATATTCTGTTGTTCTGTCCCCTATCTTGAATTTTATGACTCTTTGTCTCCTCCTCCTACAGGAACATTCTGTTGTTCTGTCCCTTCTTCTATCTTGAATTCTATGACTCTTTGTCTGCTCCTCCTACAGGAACATTCTGTTGTTCTGTCCCCTTCTATCTTGAATTCTATGACTCTGTTGTTTGTCTCTTGAATTCCCTCCTCCTACAGGAACATTCTGTTGAATTCCATTCTGTCCCCTGTTCTATCTTGAATTTTATGACTCTTTGTCTCTCCTCCTACAGGAACATTCTGTTGTTCTGTCCCTACAGGAACATCTATCTTGAATTCTATGACTCTTTGTCTCCTCCTCCTACGGGAACATTCTGTTGTTCTGTCCCTTTCTATCTTGAATTCTATGACTCTTTGTCTCCTCCTCCTACAGGAATATTCTGTTGTTCTGTCCCCTTCTATCTTGAATTTTATGACTCTTTGTCTCCTCCTCCTACAGGAACATTCTGTTGTTCTGTCCCTTTCTATCTTGAATTCTATGACTCTTTGTCTCCTCCTCCTACAGGAATATTCTGTTGTTCTGTCCCCTTCTATCTTGAATTCCATGACTCTTTGTCTCCTCCTCCTACAGGAATATGCTGTTGTTCTGTCCCTTTCTATCTTGAATTCTATGACTCTTTGTCTCCTCCTCCTACAGGAACATTCTGTTGTTCTGTCCCTTTCTATCTTGAATTTTATGACTCTTTGTCTCCTCCTCCTACAGGAACATTCTGTTGTTCTCACATTCTACTAATTTATTACTCTAATCTTTTGCTCCTTTTAACTTTCTTTCTGTTTTCTGTCCCTGCCTGTTTATTTGTCTCCTCTCTCTCTCTCTCTCCCCCTTCTCTCCATCTGTGTGATTTGTGTGTGTGATGGCAGTCTCTCCAACCTCTCACTCTGAGACTGAGCTGATTGGATTCTGTTTTATGTCCTGCCATGTATATGGCCTGTGTGTGTGTGTGTGTGTGTGTGTGTGTGTGTGTGTGTGTGTGTGTGTGTGTGTGTGGCTCTGTTCCCGGCCCCTTGCGTCACAAGTCAGTGCGTCCTGCTGTATTTGGCTCCACCACTCTGCCCTGCTCCTCCTGATCAAAGGGGACATGATGTTCTCTGTGTGTGTTAGTGTGTGTGCACACGTGTACTGTATATGTGAGAGAGAGAACCAACTCTCTGTCGTTCCACAGAAGAAATTACGATACATTTAACTCATACCAACCTTGTATCACAATTCCAGTGGGTCAGTTTACAGTCACTAAGTTGACTGTGCCTTTAAACAGCTTGGAAAGTTCCAGAAAATTATGTCATGGCATTAGAAGCCTCTGATAGGCTAATTGACATCATTTGAGTCAATTGGTGGTGTACCTGTGGATGTATTCCAAGGCCTACCTTCAAACTCAGTGCCTCTTTGCTTGACATCATGGGACAATCTAAAGAAATCAGCCAAGACCTCAGAAAAAAAATTGTAGACTTCCACAAGTCTGGTTCATCCTTGGGAGCAATTTACGAACGCCTGAAGGTACCACGTTCATCTGTACAAACAATAGTACGCAAGTATAAACACCATGGGACCACAGCCGTCATACCGCTCAGGAAGGAGACGCGTTCTGTCTCCTGGAGATGAACGTACTTTGGGGCGTAAAAGTGCAAATCAATCACAGAACAACAGCAAAGGACCTTGTGAAGATGCTGGAGGAAACAGGTACAAAAGTATCTATATCCACAGTAAAACAAGTCCTATATCGAAATAACCTGAAAGGCCGCTCAGCAAGGAAGAAGCCACTGCTCCAAAACCGCCATAAAAAAGCCAAACTACGGTTTGAACTGCACATGGGGACAAAGATTGTACTTTTTTGGAGAAATGTCCTCTGGTCTGATGAAACAAAAAATATAACTGTTTGGCCAAAATTATCATCGTTATGTTTGGAGGAAAAAGGGGAGGGCTTGCAAGCCGAAGAACACCATCCCAACCGTAAAGCACCGGGGTGGCAGCGTCATGTTGTGGGGGTGCTTTGCTGCAGGAGAGACTGGTGCACTTCACAAAATAGATGGCATCATGAGGGAAAATTTGGTGGATATGTTGAAGCAACATCTCAAGACATCACTCAGGATGTGGACAATGACCCCAAGCATACTTCCAAAGTTGTGGCAAAATGGCTTAAGGACAACAAAGTCAAGGTATTGGAGTGGCCATCACAAAGCCCTGACCTCAATCCCATAGAAAATTTGTGGGCAGAACTGAAAAAGCGTATGCGAGCAAGTAGGCCTACAAACCTGACTCAGTTACACCAGCTCTGTCAGGAGGACTGGGCCAAAATTCACCCAACTTATTGTGGGAAGCTTGTGGAAGGCTACCCGAGAGATTTGACCCAAGTTAAACATTTAAAGGCATTTAAAGGCAATGCCTTTAAACATTAAACATTTAAAGGCATTGCTACCAAATACTAATTGGGTGCATGTAAACTTTTGACCCACTGGGAATGTGATGAAAGAAATAAAAGCTTAAATAAATTATTTCACATTCTTAAAAAAAAGTGGTGATCCTAAATCATTTTTGATTGGATTAAATGTCAGGAATTGTGAAAAACTGAGTTTAAATGTGTTTGGCTAAGGTGTATGTAAACTTCCAACTTCAACTGTACATGATAGACATTTCCAATCAGCTCTCTGTGTGTGATGTCACCCAGCCCTTCCCCCAGTGCTGTCCACATTGTCCGATGGGATTTAACGTGGCCTCATAATGGATGATCAGCCTTTGAAATCAGGAGGGACTGCGCCAGTGTTTGTGCAGGCAGAGTCTCAAACCAGGAACAGTCAAATCCTTTTCCCCAGGCCTCTCTCTTCCTCTTCCTCAACCTCTTTTCGCTCACGTTTTCTTTAGCGGCCTCTCTATCTCTCTCTCCTCCCATAATATCTCTCTTTCTCTCTTTCTCTCTCTCTCTACCCCTCTCTGGTCTCCTCTTTATCTTTCTCTCTTCTCCATCCCCGTCTCTCATTCGCTCATTGTCATGCATCAGTGTTGAGCTTTACATGCTGCGGTGTAAAAATAGCACGGTGACACTTTTGTTTAATGAGATGTGAATGGCGTCATCCCTGCCGTCTGAAACGGCAGGCGCCATGAGAGTTTTAAAATAAATCTATCCAACGTGGAAGCACTGCACCCGCAGTATGGCTGTTTTAGCCAGTATGGCTGTTTTAGCCTCTCCTGTGCCAAAGCCTATATACCGAGTGCATCGCTCACGGTGTACATTAGATTCCCATCTATTTGTTGTTAATATTTTTATGTGCCTTTGCAGTTACCATTGTTAAATGCAACAAAACCTCATCCCATAAATACGGACTATGAAGGGACATTCTGAGGGCTGCTCCACGTAGTTCCATGGTGGTGGGTCGTATGGTACGGTCCAGTGATTTATTTTTCTCTCAGTTGGTCTCCCTCGGGCCCATGATGTTTTGTGTTGCGGTCAAGATCTTTGCTGTATGTCACACATACATATTTAATAGCTGCCACCCCCAGCTTTCTTTTCCTTTCCTCCCTCTTCCTTCTCTTGTGGTCTGCTTTACCCAAGGCTAAGGCCTATGGAGAAGATTGAACTGGAAATCTGTTGTGAATATTTCATACCTCCAATCCATTCTCTGTGAAATGATGTTCCATTGGCAGTGTGTGTGTGTGTGTGTGTGTGTGTGTGTGTGTGTGTGTGTGTGTGTGTGTGTGTGTGTGTGTGTGTGTGTGTGTGTGTGTGTGTGTGTGTGTGTGTGTGTGTGTGTGTGTGTGTGTGTGTGTGTGTGTGTGTGTGTGTGATCAAGCCCTGAGCGGCAAAGTCCACAGCCAATCACACCTTCTTTCCAACACCTCAAATTAAAGCAAATCCATTTTTAAACGGAGGTGTGAGAACACTGGTTGTGCAATCTTTTACTCTGTAGCCTCACCTCTCCCCCGCCAGAAAAAGACCTTTCACTGCTGATAAAGGCAGCTACTTGGGTTTGAATACCTTATTCATCAGTGCGACATTGATAAGAACATTCTGTAGTAAATGTCCAGTCAGGGTGATATGCACAGATTTACATACCTGAACATTCTTATTCAGAAACCCTCCTCTCCCTTTCTCTTCTCCCTCACTCCCACTCTTCTTTTCTCTCTGTTTTCTTTCTTTCTCTCTCTCGCTCTCTCTCTCTCTCTCTCTCTCTCTTTCATCACCATGTTAGCTCCTTCAAGCTCAGTGGTGCTCTCTTCTCCCTCACTCCCACTCCTCTTTTCTCTCTTTGTCTGTCTTTCTCTCTTTCTTTGTCTCTCTTTGTCTCTGTCTTCCTTTCATCACCATGTTAGATGCTTGAAGCTCAGTGGTGCTCTCCCTGAGGCCTCTCACTGTCCTACCAGATAGGAACTAAATTGATTGGTGTCTGTCTCCAAAGCCAATCTATCATTTCGATTGATCAGACATGGAGAGTAGGAATGGAGAAGGTGGGACAAACTCAGTGGAGTCATGTGAAGGTTGAATCCTCTGAGGGTTTCCAACACAATCACCTGATAGTTAATCAACATGCTTTCAACGTGTGGATCACATCATGCATACAGTATAAGCCTAATGACCTTCATTCAACCTTCCTGTTGAAGACTGCCCATGACAATAGATTCTCAACTTCCCTTCCCCATTTTCTGCACAATAGAATGTCCCACCCTTCATTGTGATTCCACACGGGAGAGTCCATCTGTTCCCAAGAGGGGTTCTGCATTGTTACTTAGGCTCTATTGATTTGTCGAGTATTGTCGTTGCTTAGTGAGTAGGTCTGACTCTTTGGTTGTGTACTTTGTGGTTATGGACCACGTTTTACCCTGCCTATCACATCTTCGGAGGATGTCATATCCAGATGACCAAATTGCCCCAACGAGTAGAATACGTCCTCTTGTCCTCTTTGACTGTGTCACAGGCCTTCATAAGACGTCATATTCAGATGGGAAGAAAATAACAAGGCAAACCGAATAGTGTCTCTGAATGTGACTCTCTCTGTCTCCCTCCTGATTTAAACATGTCTCTGCTGCTATGCCTTTGTCCGTTCCATGTCAGAGCTCAGAGAGATATGGTGGAGAATGAGCCGTTGGGCCCCAGAGGTTATATAACGTGCTCAGAGCTCCACCTGGTCTCACATGATAACTGCCTGCGGTGACTAGGACTGGGACTAGGAAAGATGCTACGTGGCTAAGCTAGATGACCTTCACCTTGTCTGAATGGAGAATGCGAAGAGAGAGTCAACTTGTCGTCTTGTATAGGGAACATTGTGATGATGAGAAGTCTGATCGATGTCTAAAGAGAGAAGGATAGACACGTTGTGGAATGACATTTTGCTGAACTCTGATCCTTCCAAAGAGATTTGTGATGGAATTAATTCCGTTCTAGATGTGATGGGCGCACGTACGCACACACAGCCCGACTCTCTCTCACATTCACACACACACGCGCACACACACACACTCGCTTCACCCCCCTAACCCCATCTCATCAACACTCAACATCATTGTCCAGCTGCTTAATTATTTTACCCACATCATTTTACACCACAGCCTTTTCTGTGGACAAATCAATCTCACTGACATCATCAGAGCGGACGGAGGTGTCAACACTAAATGGGATACAGGATCCTGGGGTTAATGGCTAGATGGCTGTCTAACGTAATCAGGGTGGGTGTTGGTCTCTTGATTTATATGCTGAATGAATTGATCAGTGTCGCAGGCTGACTGAGCGCTTGGTGCAGGCCTCTAGTTACTAGTGTGGGTGCTGGGTATTTCATTACTGTAATGAGCTGTATCCATCAAATCAAAGATGGAGAATTGAAGCCACCTCTAGCCCAGCTTCACTGCACCTGACCTGGGTCGGGGAGACTCATAGGGGGGCTTGGAGATTGGAGCAGTGGAGGTGGTCTGTGGTTGGTCTATGTTTGGTTTATGGTGGTTTACTGTAAACACAGCATGTAACATTTTCAAAGGTTTTACTGATTTACAGATCATAAAAGGAAATCAGTCAATGTAAATACATTCATTAGGCCCTAATCTATGGATTTTACATGACTGGGGATACAGATATGCATCTGTTGGTCACAGATACCTTAACAGAAAAGGTAGGGGCCTGGATCATTAAACCAGTCAGTCAGTATCTGGTGTGATCCTTGTGACACGGGGCTGTGCATTATCATGCTGAAACAGGAGGTGATGGCAGAGGATGAATGTTACAACAATGGGCCTCCTTGTCACGGTATCTCTGTACATTGAAATGCAATTGTGTTCGTTGTCCGTAGCGTATGCCTGCCCATACCATAACCCCACCACCACCATGGGGCACTCTGTTCACAACATTGACATCAGCAAACCACTTGCCCACACAACGCCATACACGCTGTCTGCCATCTGCCCAATAGAGTTGAAATCGGGATTCATCCGTGAAGAGCACACTTTTGCAGCGTGACAGTGTCCATGAAGGTGAGCATTTGCCCACTGAAGTCGGTTACGACGCTGAACTGCTGTCAGGTTAAGTCCCTGGTGAGGATGATGAGCACGCAGATGAGCTTCCCTGAGACAGTTTCTGACAGTTCTTTGGTTGTTCAAACCCACAGTTTCATCAGCTGTCTGGGTAGCTTGTCTCAGACGATCCCGCAGATGAAGAAGCCAGATGTGGAGGTCCTGGGCTGGCATTGTTACACATGCTCTGCGGTTGTGAGTCCTGTTGGATGTATCGCCAAATCCTCTTAAACGATGTTGGAGGTGGCTCATGGTAGAGAAATGGACATTTAAAGTCTCTGGCAACAGCTCTGGGGGACATTCCTGCAGTCAGCATGCCAATTGCACACTCTCCTCAGATCTTGAGACATATGTGGCATTGTGTTGTGTGACAAAACTGCACATTTTAGAGTGGCCTTTATTGTCCCCAGCACAGGGTGTACCTGTGTAATGATCATGCTGTTTAATCAGCTTCTTGATATGCCACATCTGTCAGGTGGATGGATTACCTTGGCAAAGGAGAAATGCTCACTAAATTTGAGAGAAAAAGCTTTTTGTGCGGAATCTTATATTTCAGCTCCGACCCTCTGCTCTTCCATCTCCACTACCGCTGTGGGTATCCGATAGCCCAGGAAGGAGACCGCCTGCTGGAAGAAAAGGCACTTCTCCACCTTGGCGTACAGGCGATGCCCTATCAGCCTCTCCAATACGGACCTGACATGAGAGACATGTTGCTTGTGTGTAGTGGAGTACACCAAGATGTCATCTATGTACACCACTACACAGCGGCCCAACATGTCTCTAACCTTGTTAATGAAGGATAGAAACACCGGTGCAGGCCGTAGGGCATTACCCTGTATTCGTAGTGTCCGGTGCTGGTGCTGAAGGCTGTCTTCCATTCATCCCTCTCTCTGATGTGCACCAGTTTGTAGGCACTGTGTAAATCCAATTTGGTAAAGTGCTGAGCACCGTGCATCTGTTCGATCACAGTGGGTATGAGAGGCAGGGGATAACTGAATTGAACAGTTGCCTTATTCAGTGTCCGATAATCGATACACGGGTGGAGACCTCCGTCCTTCTTCTTCACGAAAAAGAAGGTGGAGGAGGCCGGAGAGGTGGACGGACGGAGGAATCCTAGGGCCAGAGCCTCCTGGACGTAGACCTCCATGGCTTCGGTCTCTGCATGCGAGAGAGGGTAGATGTGCCCCCGCGGGAAGGTAGAACCAGGCAGTAGGTTGAGTGCAGTCCCATGGCTGATGAGTCTTCAAAAAATCCATCTGTAGGTCCGTGGGGACGTGGGTGGCCTGGTCCGGATTTTTCACGCAGGTGGCACAGATAGACACCTCCCCTGACACTCCTACGACCAACCTAACAACCTCCTCTCTGTCCACGATATCCTGGGGTTTTGCAACTGTAACCAGGGGAAACCTAAAACTACGGAGTGTGCAGGAGAGTCTAAGATGAGGAAAGTGATGCGTTCATGGTGGTTGTGAAGAACTGTGAGGGAAGCCTGCAGCTGGCGCATACGGTCCGGATCACCTCGTCCATGGCAACCTGGAGGTGCTCCAGGCACGAGTCGTGGTGGTGGAGCATCTCTCCTATATCAGAGAGGTTGGGATGTCCTGCTGCTTCCTGTCCTCTTGGGTCGGTCATTCTATCACAGGTGTAGAGAATAGTAGCCAGGAGGCAGTAGCAGATTTTACTGAATGTATTTAAGCACCATAGATGAAAGCGGGACGAAACCCAAACGCTGATGTGCTCAAAATATATCTTCATAAACAGAAAGGCAAAGGGCGAACCCAAAGTGCAAAATATAAAGTACTCAGGAAATAGTGGGGGAGATTCCTATCAGGAAAACAATTAACATTACGATGACGACAAAGACAAATGGCAGAGGGAGTATATATACAGTGATAGAGTGGGGATTGGAACCAGGTGTGTGTAATGATGACGAGACAAGTCCGGGTTGATGAGTGAAGGGCATTTGTCAGCAGTAGGTTCGGCAGCAGCTCGAAGGCCAGCGATGACGAACGCTTGAGATGGACAGAAGGGGGAGCCAAAGCGAAGGCTGGTGTGACCAACACTTTACGTGCTGCGTAAACGTGTGGTGTTTCAGAAAGAGAACACCCATGCAGTCAGATACATCTGGGTGAACTGTCTCATTTTTACATTGTGTGTGTTTCAGTGTTTTTTTTGTATTGTGTGGTTTTGTATGTGTGTCATGTCTGTCATTGTCTCTGTGAGAGAGTGCGTGTCTCTGTTGTGTGTGTTTGTGTGTGTTGTCAAGGGGTTTGTGAATAATTGCGTGCTGATCCAGCTCAGATGGCGTGAGTGTGACAGCTGTTTGGATTGGGCTTTTTGTCACTGGCAGCTTGCCGTAGTCATTCATCTCCTGGGTGCTTGCTTACTCTCTCTCACTCAATATGTATTTCTCTCCATCCCTCTCTCTTTCACTCTTTCTCTCTCATTCTTAATGCACCATGTTTTACAGTCACACATTCAACACGTCTCCTCTCCAGGCAACATGTAGCCACCCACGTGCACCTCACCTCCACCCTTTCAGACCCCATGTAACCCACCTAGAACCCAGTGCCTTACCCCTTTCCTGGCTGACTTGGTTTGACCGAAAATGACAGTCCTCCAGTCAAAGCTATTTACGGAACGGACCATTTCATGTTCAACAGGGTTGATTAGTGGTGGTGGTATTAGCGATTTGTAAGGTCTCTGTCAGAATGTTAATGGCTGATTTGGCTGTAAATTAGAGGTTAATGGGGGGTCAAATCACAGATTAAATAAGACTTCCCTTTGACCTTGTGATTAGAGAGAGGAAGGTCGTTGTTTAATAGTCTGTGTTTTTTGATGATATTACATTTAATGATATTCAACATCTAAAATATAAAGTGACCTTATGGATTTTAATATATTGTACAATCCAAAGGGATGAGATGACCCTTACAGAATCTAAATTGTACTGATGTATTTCTGATAGCATGACTGTGCAGAATCTAAAGCGTATTGATGCATTTCTGATAGCATGACTGTGCAGAATCTAAAGCGTATTGATGTATTTCTGATAGCATGACTGTGAAGAATCTAAAGCGTATTGATGCATTTCTGATAGCATGACTGTGCAGAATCTAAAGCGTATTGATGCATTTCTGATAGCATGACTGTGCAGAATCTAAAGCGTATTGATGCATTTCTGATAGCATGACTGTGAAGAATCTAGGTGATCGCTGACTATGATTTGTGCACCACCACAAAATAATCCTCCTTTTTCACCTGTTGGAGCTGTGACTATATGCATCGATTGACCTTTGACCTGAAAGGGGGATAGAAAGGTGAAGGTAGTTTACGTTGTTTTGTGGTTAGTCGTGTTGCAGGACAAGTTTCTCTTGTGCTGTTGACAGGGAGAAGAATACGTCAGTTGAGACAGGTAGCTGATGTTCAACTGCAGCTTAATGTATCTTATTACAGATACCGTAGAGCCTGTTATGCCACCGAGCTCTGTGCATCACACACACACAGTATGAGGATGTCCCACTGTTGCAATGTTTAACACCACCATTAACAAACCACCATTTTCACATAAATCCCAAGAACAGCCTGCGTGGCACGAAGTCATGCTTCTTTCTGCACCAGTCATACTGAGAAATAGTGGCTGATGTATGAGGCCTACTCTTCTTTCTGCACCAAAGGGGGAGATAAATATGATTATTTATGCGGATTCAGCCAGTAACTGGTCTTTGTCCTTGTGTTCTGCCTGATGAACTGATTAATGTTCGATTCATGAGCTGGAAGAGGAGGATGAGGTGGGGAATCAGGGAGGAGGGAGGAGGAGGAGGAGGAGGAGGAGGAGGAGGAGGAGGAGGAGGAGGAGGAGGAGGAGAGGGGGAAGAGGCAAATCAGTGGAGGAGGAGAGGGTGACGGGAGCAGAGGAGAGGGTGAAGGGAGCAGAGGAGGAGGAGGGGAATCAGGGGAGGAGGAGGAGGAGGAGAGGTTGAAGGGAGCAGATGAGGAGGAGGGGAATCAGGAGAGGAGGAGGAGGAGGAGAGGGTGAAGGGAGCAGAGGAGGAGGAGGGGAATCGGAGGAGGAGAGAGGTTGAAGGGAGCAGATGAGGAGGAGGGGAATCAGGAGGAGGAGGAGGAGAGGTTGAAGGGGAGATGAGGAGGAGGGGAATCAGGGAGGAGGAGGAGGAGGAGGAGGAGGAGGGGAATCAGAGGAGGAGGAGGAGGAGAGGTTGAAGGGAGCAGATGAGGAGGAGGGGAATCAGGAGAGGAGGAGGAGGAGGAGAGGGTGAAGGGAGCAGAGGAGGAGGAGAGGAATCGGAGGAGGAGGAGAGGTTGAAGGGAGCAGATGAGGAGGAGGGGAATCAGGGGAGGAGGAGGAGGAGGAGGAGGGGAATCAGAGGAGGAGGAGGAGGAGGAGGAGAGGTTGAAGGGAGCAGATGAGGAGGAGGGGAATCAGGGGAGGAGGAGGAGGAGAGGGTGAAGGGAGCAGAGGAGGAGGAAGGGAATCAGGGGAGGAGGAGGAGGAGAGGTTGAAGGGAGCAGATGAGGAGGATGGGAATCAGGGGAGGAGGAGGAGAGTGTGAAGGGAGCAGAGGAGGAGGGGAATCAGAGGAGGAGGAGGAGGAGAGTGTGAAGGGAGCAGAGGAGGAGGGGAATCAGAGGAGGAGGAGGAGGAGAGGGTGAAGGGAGCAGAGGAGGAGGTGGAGGAAAAGGAAGAAGAAGAGGGTGCTAGAAATCTGAAAAGAAAGCAATAAGAGAGCGGATAGAGAGGAGGGTTGTTATAGAGTCAAGGAGTTCGGGTTGAACATATTAGATTTCCTCATAAGGTATATGTGGTGTACACTAGCTACAGTAAGTTATAGGTGGTGTACACTAGCTATGGTAAGGTATAGGTGGAGTACACTAGCTACAGTAAGTTATAGGTGGTGTACACTAGCTATGGTAAGGTATAGGTGGAGTACACTAGCTACAGTAAGGTATAGGTGGTGTACACTAGCTACAGTACAGTAAGGTACAGGTGGTGTACAGGTGGTGTACACTAGCTACAGTAAGGTATAGGTGGTGTACACTAGCTACCGTAAGGTACAGGTGGTGTACACTAGCTACAGTACATTAAGGTATAGGTGGTGTACACTAGCTACAGTACAGTAAAGTATAGGTGGTGTACACTAGCTACAGTAAGGTACAGGTGGTGTACACTAGCTACAGTAAGGTATAGGTGGTGTACACTAGCTACAGTAAAGTATAGGTGGTGAACACTAGCTACAGTACAGTAAGGTACAGGTGGTGTACACTAGCTACAGTACAGTAAGGTATAGGTGGTGTACACTAGCTACAGTACATTAAGGTATAGGTGGTGTACACTAGCTACAGTACAGTAAAGTATAGGTGGTGTACACTAGCTACAGTAAGGTACAGGTGGTGTACACTAGCTACAGTAAAGTATAGGTGGTGTACACTAGCTACAGTAAAGTATAGGTGGTGAACACTAGCTACAGTACAGTAAGGTACAGGTGGTGTACACTAGCTACAGTACAGTAAGGTATAGGTGGTGTACACTAGCTACAGTACAGTAAAGTATAGGTGGTGTACACTAGCTACAGTAAGGTATAGGTGGTGTACACTAGCTACAGTACAGTAAGGTATAGGTGGTGTACACTAGCTACAGTACAGTAAGGTACAGGTGGTGTACACTAGCTACAGTACAGTAAGGTATAGGTGGTGTACACTAGCTACAGTACAGTAAAGTATAGGTGGTGTACACTAGCTACAGTAAAGTATAGGTGGTGTACACTAGCTACAGTACAGTAAGGTATAGGTGGTGTACACTAGCTACAGTAAAGTATAGGAGGTGTACACGAGCTACAGTACAGTAAGTTATAGGTGGTGTACACTAGCTACAGTAAGCAAACTGTAAACTGGGCACAGCATCACAACAAGAAACAAACAACACTTTTATTTTTTTGGGCTCAGGCATGGATTTAGCATACGTGGGGGGGGCTAATTTGCCATCCATACAGTATTGCTGAGGTGGCTTTCAAAAGGTCGCCCTTTTTCTGTGTCTCCATGGTGATGATCCCATCTGGGATGTGAACCCTGAAACCCTCTGGTCATGAGCCCAGATATCTAATCCATCTCTGTTGGTTGTTTGCTGCTGATGACACTGCAGAAACTGAGTTGTTTATAGTAGCGATATCAGCGAAGAAGGAAGAACGTCAAAGTGACCTAACTGTCGTCAGGGAAACATTCAGGTTCAGAATTCTCTCTCAGGGGGGTGTCATGACTAAAATCCTTCTCATATGAATCTGACAAAACAGGACGGGAGCGAAACAGCGTGCTACCACAACACACTAGGACACAGGGGGCTCTTTAGCATCAAATCGAGATGGCCGCGGGACCTAGTGAGCTCTGGGACTGCCTTCTGTGTACCATGAAGTGTTTAGAGTTGAAGGTTTCTCTAAATGAGATTCTAGACTCATAGGGCCTCATCCCTACTCAAACACTCTAGGAAGAAAAAAAAAATTTTTTTGAATGAATTAATAATCATTATGTTTAGTTTTTGAGCCCGCGATGCCTGAAGCGTGAGAGTAGTTAATGTTTCACACTGTGGGAGTGTGAGGGGGGTCATTAAAGAGATTGTTCTCTCTCCTTCGGCAGGGAACTGGTGTGTCACAATACGGGGGCAACGGGAAAACAGCAGGGAGGCCTGTGCATGTTAACACACACACAGAGATAGAAACACACACACACACAAATGTACACTCACATGCGCACACACAGAAATATATATACAGAATTACACTCACACAAATACACACACACACTTACAGTAATATATGACTCACACACATGACAACCACACGCAGACAGGCACGCACGCGCACGCACACACACACACACACACACACACACACACACACACACACACACACACACACACACACACACACACACACACACACACACACACACACACACACACACACACACACACACACACACAGAAAGCCACACACATCACATCCCTGCAATACTGCACAGCGCCAAGGACACACATAATTTTGCGTGTGTCAAACATACTAAAACGCTCTGCATGCATGGTGCCATGAAAACAAGGAGCATATAAGCTGAAACTTCCCTTTAATGCAGCAACAGCAGTATACAGTAAAGTCAGCGAAGAGGATGGACAATGCAGTAGATAAACCCCAACCCTGGGTAGCCAACACTTTGATGTCACCATGAAAGGAAACTGCTGCAACACTATTGCAGCTAACCAAACACAATGCAGACAAGCAACCATCAACCAACCTGCCTTTAACAGGCCCGGTCGCCTCACGTAGCGCAGGCGTTAGCGGTCACTGTTGAGCGCGAACCGTCAGTACTGTAATTACATCCTAATGGCAATGCAACGGAGGCTGGCTGCACTTGTCTGTCTCCTGGCAGAGAGAGAAAAAGGGAAGTGAGAGAGAAATGGAAGAGGGAAAGAGATAGAGAAGATAAGGAAAGAGAGGAGAGAGCATGAGAGAGAAGAAGAGAAAGAGAGAGAGAGGGAGGTAGAGAGAGGGGTTAGAGAGAGCTTAGAGAGAGAGAGAGAGAGAGAGAGAGAGAGAGAGAGAGAGAGAGAGAGAGAGAGAGAGAGAGAGAGAGAGAGAGAGAGAGAGAAGAAGTGAGTGTCAGGCAACAGCCAAGGCCTGGCTCTGCCCCGTCAGTCACCCTGACACCTGGAACCACTCAATCTCCTTAGCCCACAATGGAGGGAGAGAGATGGAAGAGGGGGCAGGGAACATGATGGATATGGCAGTGGAGGCTGGTGACTTGAACAATTGAGGAGGATGGGAGACCTACGGTGTAGGCATGGAATCCATGGAGACAACAAAGTGTGTTTCAAAAATCGTCAAAGCCTAATTATTTTAACCTAAAGCATTTAATAAAGACATGTATAGTACACTATTATGGGAATGGAGATGAGAGGGCTACTTGCAGTGTTGGGAAGGGATCACAGCAGTGATTAAATGAGAGTATGAGGTGTTCAGAGGCTGTTCAGTGGCTTGTCTTCAGTGCAGGACAGGATTTGTCTGGGAAGACAAAAAGCAATAACACAACACATTACACAGTTAGACAAAAGACCTAAGAATGAGTTAGTCTGAGCAAAGAGTCAAATCATTGATGTGTAATAATGTGTTTGTGTTTGTGTATGTGATTGACTCTACGTACAGAAATGAGAGAAAATTGATAGGGGTTCTCACAGTGCTTGGAGAGGAAACATTCAATGTGCCAGTGGATGAGCGGCACATGAGACGTGGCTTCAGTTCATGTCAGGAGAGAGTTGACAATGGTAGTGGAGTGGAGTCGCCTCTTAATAAGAGAACAGGAGGGGACTTGGCTGTAAATACAAATAGCATATGCCATTTACACGCTTTTATCCAAAGCACTTACAGTCATGTGTGCATACATTCTACGTGTGGGTGGTCCCGGGGATCGAACCCACTACCCTGGCGTTACAAGCGCCATGCTCTACCAACAACAGAAGGACCAGATACATTCCATTACAGCTGTCCAGGTTTGAACAACAAGCTTCTCCATGAAGTTAAACTCAGACATTTCAACATTCACAGTTAAACACAGACTGCACATCTCGCCCACTTCACACATCAAAGTTGCCCAAGAAACGTCCCTGAATAAATTCCTCATCCACATACCTGACAATAACTGACAACTGCAATCAGACTGGTGGCACCATAGGTCCCTGAGTGGGGGGCGGGGGCAATTTTACCCCCTGGGGCCTGGAGTTTTTCCTTATCTGTTAACTTATTTAGGAAAACTCTGGACCCTATAAGGTATGACAGTGATTCATCAACGGTAAAAGGTTTTATAAGGGCTATGATGGGTTTTTCTTAATCAGGTCACATGAATGAAAACCCTGTCAAACTGCAGCAACCTTATACTTATATGATATGAATTACATTTAGAGGAGATGAGGAGAGGGATTCCCTCTACCCAGATGAGAGACAACAACTGACAGACAATAGAACTCACAGGGCTGAGCTTGCTTTCTGCATGTTGGCATCATACAGGCCTATGCAACTGTAGGCCTTATAAAACATTTACTCACATCTGTCATCACTATTATGTTGACTGATTAATTCCAGTTAATCATTTTGGGTTGAAAACATATAGGCAGCCTAGCCAGTCCAATTTTGAATATAAAACCAATTTGATCACATTCACATTTTCTCCTGACACACAAATGGACTATAAATACATAACGTTACCAATCAGTTACCCTGACCAGATGGACAGGGCACATCGGCTGTATGCAGCTGCTGTTATTAGTAGCCTACAGTTGATCAGACTGAAAAATCATGAATTCTCTGATCCTAATCCTATGATCAGATGGACAACATGTCAGTTCATATTGCAAAAGCGAAGGTCATCCTCCGGAAGTAGTCATGATTAGAGGTCGACCGATTATCATTTTTCAATACCGATACCGAATATTGGGGGACCAAAAAAAGCCGATACCGATTAATCGGCCGATTATTATTTTTTGTTGTTTTTGTAATAATGACAATTACAACAATACTGAATGAACACTTATTTTAACTCAATATAATACATCATAAAATCAATTTAGCATCAAATAAAATGAAACATGTTAAATTTGGTTTAAATAATGCAAAAACAAAGTGTTGGAGAAAAAAAGTAAAAGTGCAATATGTGCCATGTAAAAAAGTTTAGGTTCCTTGCTCAGAACATGAGAACATATGAAAGCTGGTGGTTCCTTTTAACAGGAGTCTTCAATATTCCCAGGTAAGAAGTTTTAGGTTGTAGTTATTATAGGAATTATAGGACAATTTCTATCTATAAGATTTGTATTTCATATACCTTTGACTATTGGATGTTCTTATAGGCACTTTAGTATTGCCAGTGTAACAGTATAACTTCCGTCCCTCTCCTCGCCCCTACCTGGGCTCGAACCAGGAACACATCGACAACAGCCACCTTCGAAGGAGCATTACCCATCGCTCCACAAAAGCCACGGCCCTTGCAGAGCAAGGGGAACAACCACTCCAAGTCTCATAGCGAGTGACGTTTGAAACGCTATTAGCGCGCACCCCGCTAACAAGGCAGTTAACCCACCGTTCCTAGGCCGTCATTGAAAATAAGAATGTGTTCTTAACTGACTTGCCTAGTTAAATAAAGGATAAATAAAGGCATAAAAATATATATATTTTTAAATAATAAAAAATTGGCCAAATCGGTGTCCAAAAATACAGATTTCCAATTGTTATGAAAACTTGAAATCGGCCCTAATTAATCGGCCATTCCGATTAATCGGTCGACCTCTAGTCATGATTACCATATATAGGTGTATGGAAGGAGGTGAGGCCTACGAGCCTCCTAGGTTTTGTATTGAAGTCAATGTACCCAGAGGAGGACAGAAGCTAGCTGGCTACACCATGGTGCTACCCCAGAGAGTACTGTTGAAGTTACTTTTGACCATTGCAAAACAGTGTGTTTTAATTAATTATTTGGTGACATATGAATATATTTAGTATAGTTTTATCTAAAAATGATAACTTTTTTGTTTTTTTGTTTCACTATTTAAAAAAAATGAAATTTCACTGAGGAGGATGGAGGGAGGGGAAGGAAGGGAAGGGGGACAGAGGCAAGTGGAGAGAGAGAGAGAGACGAGGGGGACAGGGAGCATTATATATTTGGAGGGAGGGAGGGAGAGAGCTAAGAGGAGAGATGGATTATTAAGGAGAGAAAGAGTAGGTAAAGAGGTAAAGATATAGTAGTGGAGGTGAAGAGGGAGTAGAATAGTTTCATATGCAAGCAAACACCTCTGTCTCACTGTGTGATCTTCTGTTCGTCCGTAGCTGCATGGCATCGACATACATTGTCTGTTTGCTCAACACCTGTCTGTCCTGTTCCCCCTGTAAACTGTATCGCCCCTGTTGTATACACTATAGTCCCTCCATGTCCTTCCTCTGTTACTCTGTTTCTTTATATATCAATATGCCATATCAATGATCATCAGAAGTACTTTTCTTACTCTTTGAGGGGTCGAACAACAGGAAAGAGAGATTGGATTCGTCACAACAACAAAAGACAACAGAAAAACAGGGAAACTCTTCTAGCAAGAATATAACTCCCTGTCTCGGGCAGGATGTATTTTTACCCCGAAAGCTCAAGCACACCTGCTGAGTGCCGAGGCGCCCAGGCTTTATTTTCCATCCATTATTCATACTCCAGCTCCATTATGAGAACACGTCCTGTCCTTATGAAGATACTCTCTGTCTGCCTCACAAGCTGTTCAGTGAAAATGCAGAGCTGTTGTAGAGACCTACAGTATGTGAGGAACAAAGGAAAACAGAATGGGATTTTGTTGGCAATGCACTGTGCATAGATCGTGTGGGTAAAATGTGTTCGGGTGAATGCATTGGCGAGGAAGAGGTCCGCAAACATTGGAACAGTGAAGAAGTAAGCAAGTGCACTGTGCTGTATGCAGACATACATAGACACACATGCATCATACATTTATACACACACACACACACACACGCACGCACGCACGCACGCACGCACGCACGCACGCACACACACACACACACACACACACACACACACACACACACACACACACACACACACACACACACACACACACACACACACAGACAGACATGACACACATGACACAGCACTCAAGTCCCCCCTCTCTGTGTTCATTTTCTTCATCTCTGAGGTTTGGGTGAATTAGCTAGATTTTTCCATCTTGCTTTGATGATGATGCGGCACCACAGTATGCTGTTTTGACTGCAGCTCTGTATTCGCTGCAGAGCCCTGTTTTAGCACCCTCGGGGGAATCTCCTCTTCCAGTACTCGATTGCGGCGCTGCATATGTTTTGCTGAAATGTTCAGATTTTTTGCTCACTACGGTCACAGCCAAGAGGAAATGCGATCGCTCCAAAACATGGCCTGAATTCTCAAGATTTCAGAGACATTCAGGGGTCATTCTGCAGCGCTGTTTTAATAGTGCATTAAACAAGAGCTTTTAAGCAGAGAGTGTTGTGAAACCCCAGGATGGATTCCACCATTTTAAAGGACATTATACTGGACAGTAATAAAGCACGCACGCACACACACACACACACACACACACACACACACACACACACACACACACACACACACACACACACACACACACACACACACACACACACACACACACACACACACACACACACACACACACACATATATATACAACACATCCCTGCAGTACTGCGGAGCACCAAGGACACATGCCTTTAACACATGCCTGTGTGTGTCTACCTAAGCATACCAAAATCTATCTTCCTCACTCTCTTTATATTTTTCTCTCTTTCTCTTGCTCTCTTTCATGTGTCCATGAAAACTCCTCAAGTTCTTGAAACTGTCGACCGTAGAGCTACGAAAAAACAAACGTAGCACAGAACCGAAAATGTGGTTCAGTTAGCACAAACCTCTCTCCGAAAGAACCGAATCATGTGGTTCAGTTCCATTAAACTTCTCTCCGAAAGAACCGAATCATGTGGTTCAGTTCCATTAAACTTCTCTCCAAAAGAACTGAATCATGTGGTTCAGTTCCATTAAACTTCTCTCCCGAATCAAAGAACCGAATCATCATGTGGTTCAGTTCCATTAAACTTCTCTCCAAAAGAACTGAATCATGTGGTTCAGTTCCATTAAACTTCTCTCCAAAAGAACTGAATCATGTGGTTCAGTTCCATTAAACTTCTCTCCAAAAGAACTGAATCATGTGGTTCAGTTCCATTAAACTTCTCTCCGAAAGAACTGAATCATGTGGTTCAGTTCCATTAAACTTCTCTCCGAAAGAACTGAATCATGTGGTTCAGTTCCATTAAACTTCTCTCCGAAAGAACTGAATCATGTGGTTCAGTTCCATAAAACTCCTCTCAGAGTTGAAACCGGGGGGAAATGAAGGCCGTGTCATACATCAATCATCATCTGGCCTGACGTAGATCTAGAACACTAAAGTGGCTCATCAACTCAGATAAAGACATGAAAAGCTGCCACGATGGAGTTCACGCTTAGTCACTTTCCCTCAGAAATGTAGGCCGACCTATAAAAGTTTTATCAAGAGAACACTAACAATTCTTTGTCTTGCATTCACACTCCCATAGAAACATACTTTATGTTACATCTAAGTTATTATTTTTCTCATACTCACCATGGATTTGTGTTTTTCTATCAGAGGACAAGACATGTTTTATTGGTAGTTCCCGACAGACTGGCTCGTTACTTGTTGTGGCTCACACATTGGACATTGGAGAACCAGTAATATTGTGTAGTGGCGAGAGTGCTGTGATCAGTCTGTCAGTTTCAGAGATGTGATAGGAGATTGTCTGTCAGCAACACTGGGGTTCTGGGCTCCACTATGGGGCAGTGAGAGGCTTTATCAGGCCTTGGCGATTCAGAGAGAGCGAGAGAGAGATTGAGGTTTAGAAAGTAAGGAGGGAGGGGTGTGGAGAGAGAGAGAGGGTGTATAAAGAGAGGAAGGAGACTAGTGGGAGAAGGACGGGGAGAGCACAAGAAGGAGGTGAGGAAAGAAGAGAGAGAGAGAGAGAGGCGTCACAACAGACCCGGGTTCGATCCCAGGCTGAGTCGCAGCCGGCCGCAACTGGGAGACTCATGAGGCGGCGCACAATTGGCCCAGCTTCATCCGGGTTAGGGGTGGGTTTGGCCAGCTGGGATGTCCTTGTCCTATCGCGCTCTAGTGACTCCTTGTGGCGGACTGGGCACATGCACGCTGACTTCGTTCGCCAGTTGTACGCTGTTTCCTCCTACACATTGGTGAGATTGGCTTCCGAGTTAAGCGAGCAGTGTGTCAACAAGCAGTGCGGCTTGGCAGGGTCGTGTTTTGGAAGACGCATGGCTCTCGACCTTCAACTCTCCCAAGTCCGTACGGGTGTTGCAGCCATGGGACTGTAACTACCAATTGGATATCATGAAATTGGGGAGAAAAAGGGTTAAAAAGTAAACTTTTTTTTAAAAGAAAGATTAGACAGCATTTGAGAGATGAGAGAGGAAGGGGAAGAACAGAGTGATGGTCATACAGAAACGGCCAGCAGAGTAGAGAGGAAGTGGGGAGGAGCAACAGAGTAAGACAGAGAGCCTCATGGTCCCAGAGTAATATCAGACACTAGCCACCCCGCTGACAGCTGAGTCCCCACTCTGTCAGTCACTCCATCAAACACTGTGACATTCCCAGAGTCCCCAACAACACAACAGTAGCTACAGTATGCTGTGGTCCTGTGTACAGTGCAATGCCCACGGCAAATCACACTTCACGGACATCCCCATTCCCTTTCTAAAAGCCAACACACACACATGCTTGTACGCACACACACTATCACGGGTGCACACATGCACACACGTGCTATCCCACACTTGCTAATGCAAGCACACACACACACACACACACACACACACACACACACACACACACACACACACACACACACACACACACACACACACACACACACACACACACACACACACACACACACACACACACACACACACACACACACACACCTCAGGCTGCCCCTGTGAAGGCAGTCTAGGCCTGTACTTACCCTGTAGCTGCATGACTGTATCCCATGTCTGTGTGTCGCTGTCGGATTCCCCCAAAGCTGTTCTTCGTGTGTCCTCATAATAACTCCTCTGTGTGGTGTTGATGCAGTGTGTCTGTCCTCTTTTGAATACTGAAACTGAAATGCACTGTGGTCGTATAGTGTCCTCTGTTCTGTGCTTGTGCTGTCTATACCGGACAGCCTCCGCTGACACAGAGACAAACTGACAGACTCCTGTTCTTCTGACCCTGCACACACCTCGTATCACCAGAGACACAGAGAGAGATTCACACAGAGGTCAAACCCCTACTACGACCCAGCCAGCCAGCCTGGAGAAGAGGTCAAAGGTCAGCCAGCAGGAAGCAGAACCCTCACTCTGCCGTTTTCTCCTCCTTTCTGCAGCGACGACCTTCCTCCAGACTCACCCTCAGGTGAGGAGGGAAAGAGAGAGGGAGAAGGGGAGCTCCAGCCCCAGGTCCAACCCCAGCAGACTGAGCTCCAAGCCCAGCCCCAACCTGAACCCCAGCCTCAGCCTAAACCCGAGGGCACGAGTGTGGGCGAAACACAGCAGGAGGTCACCCCCGCAGCCTCCCGCTCACCAAGCGGAGGGGAACTCGAGCAGGAGGAGGGAGAACGAGGAGATAAGGAGGAGGAGGAGATAAAGCAGAAAGAGGTGGTGGATTCGCAGCAGGAGCAGCAACATGAGGGGGAGGCAGCAGTAGAGGCTGAGGTGGAGGAGGAGGAGGATGGGGCAGAGGCCCGGGGGGGAGCGACGGGGAGGAGGGCCAGCCTGCACCACACAGCTTCCCCCATGAGGGTGCAGCGCAACGGGGCCTGCTCGCACTCCGCCACCTCCGACTACGAGCTCTCGCTCGACCTCAAAAACAAGCAGGTAGGGTGTGTGGGGGTGGGGGGGAACGGTGTGATATGGGCGGGGGTAGGGGAGAGGGGGGCTCGGCTTGGGTTGTACTGTATGTCTTGTGGTCTTTGTGGTCGTTTGTTGAGGTTCTGTCTGAGGTCAAGGCTGTTTGTTTTGTCTGTTGAGGCTGTTGTTGATTTGGTTCATCTGGGATTGTTTGTTTGTTATGGCTGTTTTTTTGTGGATTGGCCTCGGCTGGCAGTTGATTGACATTATTTGCCTTTGAAGTTGGCTCTGCAGGTGTTCTTAGGGTGTTTTGGGTTGTTGAGTCTTTCTCTCTTCTTCATTAACATGAATCATCATCATCATCATCATCATCATCATCATCATCATCATCATCATCATCATCGCCACTGTCATTTTCACCTTCATTGACATTACATGGCTTTTGTCTTTTGAACAGATGTGGAACAGTGACCTTCTACTGAGGCGGTGTGTGTTCTGTTCTCACAGTACCTTCCTCTGCTGTGTGGCATCTTGCTGTTTAACGAATGGCTCACACTGTGTGTCTAAGTGTCTGGGAGGTTTTTAAATGGAACACATTTAGTTGCTTCCCACCGACTCTTTCTCTCACTCACACAATCACACATTCTCTTGTGTAAATGATACATCGTCATGGTAACAGAATGAAGTAATATTCCCGATGGTGGTTGTGCTGCTTGCATGGACTAAACTCATGTCTTCTCTCCTGCTCTTATTAAGTTGTTTTCACCTTAACATCATATGTTCAGAGTTGCCATATTGTCTAGACTAGAAACTCTACTGTACATGTAGTAAGTGTTCAGGAAATCATCCATGTGTGATGGCCCTGCTAACATACAGAGACCCATCTCCCTGTTCTGTGTCTCACATCTCATTTACATGGTGTGTGTGTGTATGTGGGCGTCTGTGTTTGTCAACTCCGTGTGTGTATGTGTGCCTGTGCATGCATGTGTGTGTGTTGTGTGTGTGTGTGTTCTCATCATCCCATTCATCTGAGACGTTGGATTCATCAGACACTCATCTGCATATGAGGGGCCTTGACACTGCATATGAGGGGCTTTGACCACCCCATTCCCATCCCGTCCACTGACCTTCAACCAGGTAACCTTTCCATTCCCCATCTCATCCACTGACCTTCAACCAGGTAACCTTTCCATTCCCATTCCATCCACTGACCTTCAACCAGGTAACCTTTCCATTCCCATCCCGTCCACTGACCTTCAACCAGGTAACCTTTCCATTCCCATTCCATCCACTGACCTTCAACCAGGTAACTTTTCCATTCCCATTCCGTCCACTGACCTTCAACCAGGTAACCTTTCCATTCCCATTCCATCCACTGACCTTCAACCAGGTAACCTTTCCATTCCCATTCCGTCCACTGACCTTCAACCAGGTAACCTTTCCATTCCCATCTCATCCACTGACCTTCAACCAGGTAACTTTTCCATTCCCATTCCGTCCACTGACCTTCAATCAGGTAACTTTTCCATTCCCATTCCGTCCACTGACCTTCAACCAGGTAACCTTTCCATTCCCATTCCATCCACTGACCTTCAACCAGGTAAGGTAACCTTTCCATTCCCATTCCGTCCACTGACCTTCAACCAGGTAAGACAACCTTTCCATTTCCAGCTCTCACACAGATCATCAGTCACACCTCAAGACCAGAGAAAGAGAAAAGAGAGAGAAACTTGTGATCGAACAGTGTAGTTCTCAAGGTGTAAAAACAACAACTTGCTGAACCATATACAGTGCCTTCATTTACGTGTTAGTCATTTATCAGACACTCTTATCCTCTTAACGCGAAGTTATCCTCTTAGCGCGAAGTTATCCTCTTTGCGCGAAGATCGCTAGCGGGATCAAATTCAACAAAATCCGGTGAAATCGGAGCGCACCAAATTCAAAATACAAAATCGTAATATTAAACATTCATGAAAATACAAATGTCATACATGATTCTTTAGCTTAGAACCTTGGTAATCTAACTGCGTTGTCAGATTTCAAAAATGCTTTACGGCGAAAGCATAGCATTTGATTGTCTGAGGACAGAGCCCCATGTCAACATATCTTTCAAACAGCGATAAAATAAATCACTTACCTTTGGAGATATTTCTCTGGTTGCAATCCCAAGGGTCCCAGCTACACAATGAATGGTCGTTTTGTTCAATAAAGTCCTTCTTTATATCCCAAAAACGAATTCAATAATCCAGTCTTTCAACATGCATACAAAGGATTCCAAAATGTTACCAGCAAAGTTTGTCCAAACTATGTTTTTTATTAATTGTCTAATATCTAAATAAAGGATAATATTTCAGACGGAGAATAGTATGTTCAATAGCAAAGGAAAAGAACGAAGAGTGCGCCCACATTCACGCTTGAAAAAATAATACTTTTGCCCTGGTGCTCAACTTGGAACGACAACAAATATTTAATTTAAAAATAAATAAAAAGTCTTAAACCTTGTATAAAGACTGTTGACATCTAGTGGAAACCATAGGAACTGCAGTCTGGGAGGCGAACATAAGATCTTTCAATAGCATTGGAAGTCATTCCAAGCTCAACATTGTTTTTTACGGATCAATTTTCCTCAGGTCTTCGCCTGCTATATCAGTTCTGTTATACTGACAGACATTTTTTAAACAGTTTTAAACAATCCTACCAATTATATGCATATCCTAGCTTCTGGGCCTGAGGAACAGGCAGTTTACTTTGGGCACGTCAGACAGGTGGAAATTCAGGAAACTAGCCTTACTCGCAGAGAGGTTAACCAGAGCGACTTACAGTTAGTCGCCCTAATTCACCCCTTATCACCCTCATCCTCTCCCCTATTTCAACCCTACTCTCCCTCATCCTCACCCCTATTTCACCCCTTGTCACCCTCATCCTCACTCCTGTTTCACCCATTATCTCCATCATCCTCTCCCCTATTTCAACCCTACTCTTCCTCATCGTCACCACTATTTCACCCCTTATCACCCCTCATCCTCACCCCTATTTCACCCCTTATCTCTCTTACACTAACCTCTAGTCCTGATTAAGATTTAACCCCCCACCTCGTCACTCTTTTAATCTCTCTTTTAAAGAAGATCTCCTTCACTGCCTCCCTCTCTGTGTGTCAGGATTGCTTCACATGTCTGATGTGTTAGATTGATCTTCTGTCCGGAGAGAGAAACTCCAGATGAGGTTTCCTTTCACAGCCTACGGGTGGGGGACGATACATGGACGATACCTTGAGGCTGTTTATACAGGTGAAGTCGGAAGCTTACATACACTTAGCTTGTAGTTATTAAAACTCATTTTTCAACCACTCCACAAATTTCTTGTTAACAAACTATAGTTTTGGCAAGTCGGTTAGGACATCTACTTTGTGCATGGCAAAAGTCATTTTTCCAACAATTGTTTACAGACAGATTATTTCACTTATAATTCACTGTATCACAATTCCTGTGGGTCAGAAGTCTGCATACACTAAGTTGACTGTGCCTTTAAACAGCATGGAAAATTCCAGAAAATGGTGTCATGGCTTTAGAAGCTTCTGATAGGCTAATTGACATCATTTGAGTCAATTGGAGGTGTACCTGGATATGTATTTCAAGGCCTACCTTCAAACTCAGTGTCTCTTTGCTTGACATCATGGGAAAATGAAAAGAAATCAGCCAAGACCTCAGGAAAAAAATTGTAGACCTCCACAAGTCTGGTTCATCCTTGGGAGCTAGAGATGAATGTACTTTGGTGCGAAATGTGCAAATCAATCCCAGAGCAACAGGAAAGTACCTTGTGAAGATGCTGGATGAAACATGTACAAAAGTATCTATATCCACAGTAAAACGAGTCCTATATTGACATAACCTGAAAGGCCGCTCAGCTTGGAAGAAGCCACTGTTCCAAAACCGCCATAAGAAAGCCAGAATACGGTTTGCAACTGCACATGGGGACAAAGATCGTATTTTTTGGAGATATGTACTCTGGTCTGATGAAACAAAAATATAGCTGTTTGGCCACAATGAACATCATTATGTTTGGAGGAAAAAGGGCGAGGCTTGCAAGCCCGAAGAACACCATCCCAACCTTGAAGCACGGGGGTGGCAGCATCATGTTGTGGGGGTGCTTTACTGCAGGAGGGACTGGTGCACTTCACAAAAATGGTGTGGATATATCGAAGAAACATCTCAAGACATCAGTCAGGAAGTTAAAGCTTTGTCGCAAATGAGTCTTCCAAATGGACAATGATCCCAAGCATACTTCCAAAGTTGTAGCAATATGGCTTAATTAAGGACAACAAAGTCAAGGTATTGGAGTGGCCATCACAAAGCCCTGACCTCAATCCCATAGAAAATGTGTGGGCAGAACTGAAAAAGCATGTGCGAGCAGGGAGGCCACTAAAACCTGAGTCAGTTACACCAGCTCTGTCAGGAGGAATGGGCCAAAATTCTCTCAAGTTATTGTCGGAAGCTTGTTGAAGGCTAACTGAAACGTTTGACCCAAGGTAAACAATTTAAAGGCAATGCTACCAAATACTAATTGAGTGTATGTAAACTTCTGACCCACTGGGAATGTGATGAAAGAAATAAAGCTGAAGTAAATAATTCTCTCTACCATTATTCTGACATTTCACATTCTTAAAATAATGTTGTGATCCTAACTGACCCAAGACATGGAATTCTTACTAGGATTAAATGTCAGGAATTGTGAAAACTGAGTTTAAATGTACTAAGGTGTATGTAAACTTCCGACTTCAACTGTATGTGCTCATGTAGAGAGTTTTCATAGGATAAATGCCATAGTATATTGCTCACTCTATATTTAACGTAAACGTTTTTCAGAACCAACATTTTGGTATTTGGCAATGTAAGTATTGTATATTAGTACAATTATAGTTAATCATGACCAGAGCAAAGGTAGTGTTCACAAAAGGCTTTTGGTGTATTCTGACATCAATATTCCTGTCATTGGAATCTCCATGCTCAAGGATAAACTGAGCCACAATGTGATTTTATACAGAATACATTTACGCAGCATAGCCTGCTCTGTAGGTAGTATCGGCAGTAAAGAGCTCATTGCAAGTACAAACCGTGGGTCCAGTCAGTCCTGTAAAAGAACCATTGGTCTAATAGCATTAGTTGTACAAGTGTGCCAGTTGATAGGCTGGTTGATGAAGGCTCCCTCCTCTAACGGTCCCATTTGTCGAATACCCTCAATTTTGTCTCTGGGCCCATAATTGCCTTTTTGTTCCGCAGATTCCTTCTTGAGAAAGCATTGGATTCGAGCCTCATTAATCAAACTACATTTATCTCTGTAATGTTTCTCAGTGGCGGGGTGAGGGATGTTATCAGACTGCCTGTGTTCCCTCATAATCACACTCCAAACCCCCACCAGAGAGAGGGGATATTTATGAGCAATACATCTCACAATGCCATTATGGAAATGCGAGCTAAGTAATCCACATCAACCCAACTTTTTAATGCAGATTTTTTTTTGTTGAGGGGTAGAGGCACTCCGTGTCTCAAAGTTCAATATGTTTACCCGAGCGTCTTTAAACGGCTGATGCTTAAAAATGGGTGGATTAGCACATTTTATCACACCGTTGGCTGGGTATGCTGAGAGCAGTGAAAACTGATCGTGTCCCGTCTTCAATACTCTAGAGATGAAATGTTTTGAAAGACGGGTCGATGGAATCCTGTCAAGTTTTAAAAAAAATCTTCTGCCAGCTTTTTGCGTCGGTTGAACTGTCACACTTCATGCCTTTTGAGAAGTGAACGAGAATCTCCAACTGCTTCTCACAACAAAGGTTCATAAACTTGAAAGGGTTGAAGCCGATGCTCAATAAGTCAACTACTTACTCGACCTCAGTGCTCCAGCCATTAACCACGAGCCCGTCCTCCCCAATTAATTATTATTATTATTAATTAAGATGCCACCAATCTCCTGTGCTTGACCTACTGTAGGTTATCGCCTGACTCTCGTACGTTGTGGGCACCAAATGAATCTCCATTCCTGATAAACAGTAAGAGCTGTTCTGATTGATGCTCTATTCCTCAGAATTAGCACAGTATAACGCCATAATCATGTAAAGTTGACCATTTTCCTGGTGCAAATGAACTGACCTGACATGAATGAGCTTATAATTAGGAGGTAGCATTAGTCGTGCCCTCTCAACTATGTGTTTGCTGCATGCAAATGTAATCATCTGCTATTTAATCTCTGTGCCAGAACTCAATTTGAGGGTGACACTCAGAAATATACATGGGTCACTAAGCTAAACGTCAATGAATACGATGAACAAACAAATTCAACTGAGGATGCCTTTTTCTGAACACAAAATTCTTCAAAATCCCTGAAGTGTGTTTGGCTCATAATTGACTTCAGGCTGGGTTTGCATATGTGTTCATTTTGTTGTCCACCTGTATCGTGACATTTGGTGAGATGAAGTGAATGGGTTGCGTGACAGACTGTGAATGCCAGCTCGTCCTTGGAGACTATTCACCCAGATGAATGCAGCCAGGGAGAAGGCCAAGAGATACCATCCATAGCACATTTCTCTGAATAGCCAGATCTGATAAGCCAGAACAAAAAATAGCACTTCAAAAAACCAGATTGTTCCCCATAGAAAGTCTGACCTTTAATATTGGAAACCATTTTCATTCCTGGCATAAACATTCCCCCCGAAAACAAACTCTGAATGCGCTATTTCTGCAAGCCTTGGGGTATTAATATTTCAGGGGCAAAGAGTCCCATCTCTCATACACAGACTGGTCTTGTTTCAATTCATCACCAGCAACTCCATACGCTCATCAGGTCAAAGGCCTGGTTGTGTGTGAATTCTGTCTGTCCTATAAAGTCCACTTGGCTCTCGCCCTTTGACCCCCTAGTGTGTAACGTTTGGTTATCAAACCATATTATAACCCCAAAATACCAATGTTAGATCGGTGTCACAGCATTTTTAAAATAAATATTGAAAAGTTTCCAAAACATGTTAGATAGCTCCAGGAACGGTGTCATCCTACAGGCAGCCTACCCTTGAAACCATTAAAATACCAACTCCTACAGAGTCCTGGATGGTAGCTCTCCAGGAACAGAGTTGGAGAGAAAACCATCCAGGACGGTAGCTCTCCAGGAACAGTTTGGAGTGAAAACCTACAGGATGGTACTCCAGGAACTGAGTTGGAGAGAAAACCATCCTGTAGGTAGCTCTCCAGGAACAGAGTTGGAGAGAAACCATCCAGTAGGTAGACTCCTAGGAAGATGAGGGTTGGAGACAGCCATCATGGTACAGGAACAGAGTTCCTGGAGTAGAAAAGTTGGAGTGAAAACAGGATGGTAGCTCTCCAGGAACAGAGTTGGAGTGAAAACCTACAGGATGGTAGCTCCAGGAACAGGGTAGGAGTGAAAAGGGTAGAAAAACCTCAGGAGGGAGTGAGTGGAAAACCTACAGAATGGTAGCTCTCCAGGAACAAGTTGGAGTGAAACCTACAGGATGGTAGCTCTCCAGGAAGGAAAAGGGTTGGAGTGGAGCTCTCCAGGAAACCTACAGGATGGTAGCTCTCCAGGAACAGAGTTGGAGGAAAAACAGGATGGAGTTCCAGGAACAGAGTTGGAGTGAAAACCTACAGGATGGTAGCTCTCCAGGAACAGAGTTGGAGTGAAAACCTACAGGATGGTAGCTCTCCAGGAACAGGGTTGGAGTTAAAACCTACAGGATGGTAGCTCTCCAGGAACAGGGTTGGAGTTAAAACCTACAGGATGGTAGCTCTCCAGGAACAGGGTTGGAGAGCCCTGCTCTACCATATCTCCATTGCCTCTCAGTCTACCTCTTTAGTTCCACTACCCACCTTCCCCTCCATCCCATCATCTCTCTCCTGCTCACCCAGGCTTTCAGTGTCTAATGGAGATGGCAGAATGTACTAGAGAGATACAGGCTCAGATAAAGCTGTGATGGGACCTAAATTCTTTATGCGCCGTCCCCTGCCAACTCATTCGGAAGGCAAAACAAACAAGCCAAACTGCCGCCTTTAATCAAAGCAGCCCCCTCCCAGCTCCCGGCTCAGATCCAAGGCTATCTCTGCCTCAGACATTATTTCTGTCATTCGTTTTGACGAGTGACAACTTTCTGAGGGATGGGTTGTGGTTATTACCTTAACTCTGTGTTTTTAAGCCTACCCATTCTGTCCAGACGAAGTCAGCAGAGTGACGAAGCTGATTTTGTCATATTGAGTGTGTACTCAAAGTTCCGTCTGTCTGAACATTCCAGATAGATAAAAAGTGATGAATATTCAAGGCAAGGCCCAATACCGGTCTGCATGGGAAGAGAAAGGCATGTTCTCATTCTGAGATGCCTCACAGAGACTATAGACTATAGCTTAAAGGGCCAGGCTCATTCAGAACGACTTTAATATTCTCCCAACATCTCTTCCCTTTCTCACAGAGGCCTCGCTGCAGTGCAATGTAAAAGGGATCAGATAAGATGGATTTCTCAGTGTCATTTCGGTTTTCTAAAGAGCCTTTCTAAGGGATGGAGTTCTCCAAATGACAATGGGCTGAGATTGCATCATGCTGCAGCCACCCCACTTATCGCAAATTGCAAAGCCTAGTATGCATTATTGCATGGCTATCTGTTCTTCCCCATAGAAGTCTATAGGATGCAGGTGACTTTGCTTGGGACTGCAGAGTAGTAGTTGAAAGTATCACGTTGATCCCTTGGTGGCCCCGCAATCCCTTCTAAAACCATTCGCCCAATTGCCTTTGAGCCACAGGGGGGATATTTGACGTGAGCGGACTCAGTCCATATATATTTCGGATCCTGCCCTCGGTTCAAGTCCTCAACTGAGCAGACATATGTCGAGAAACCTTGTGACAAGATGGAGAATAGCACCACATTTTCTATGTTCTCAGAGAACATTGGCGAGATCAACCTATAGGGATCGTGTACAGGGTTGACACAGTTTAACTGAACAGGGTATGACTGACACATCCATAGGCCAGAGATTGCCACAGCCATCACATGCAAAGAAACTCTAGAAATATATAGAATGTGATTGTTCTGTGAAGAGAGTTGGTAAAGGTTCCATGCATTTTTTTATCCCTACCCAAATCAAATCAGAACTGCCTTTTTATCTCACAGTCATTTATTTCCAGGCACAATTAATAGCTTTCAGGTTATTCAGTGTAGAAGAGAGAGGAGAGTGCATCTCAATTGCACCCACAGATAGTGGTTCTGATTTATTGAAGGCAATGAACGTTTTGGCCACACAGATATGAGACAGATAGTAACACATTTTTTCTCCAAGATAATTTACTCTCCTAAATATGCCTTTTTTCTGTCAAGATAATTTACTATCAGCATCTCTTGCTGAAGACCCTGCTGAAAGTGACCCCACTCTACTATACTGTATAATACCATGCTGCTGAAGACCGTATCTGTGACCCCACTCTACTATACTGTATAATACCATGCTGCTGAAGACGGTATCTGTGACCCCACTCTACTATACTGTATAATACCATGCTGCTGAAGACCGTATCTGTAACCCCACTCTACTATACTGTATAATACCATGCTGCTGAAGACCGTATCTGTGACCCCACTCTACTATACTGTATAATACCATGCTGCTGAAGACCGTATCTGTGATCCCACACTACTATACTGTATAATACCATGCTGCTGAAGACCGTATCTGTGACCCCACTCTACTATACTGTATAATACCATGCTGCTGAAGACGTATGACCCCACTCTACTATACTGTATAATACCATGCTGCTGAAGACCGTATCTGTGACCCCACTCTACTATACTGTATAATACCATGCTGCTCCCTCTCCGAGGGTATTTCAGGGGAGTCGCGACAGCAAAAAACATATTTCCAATTCACATGTGTGTACACACTTGTACCTTTGACATAGGACAAATACAAGCACCCACTAATATTACAATATTACAGTGCCTTGCAAAAGTATTCACCCTCCTTGGCGTTTTTCCTATTTTGTTGCATTACAACCTGTAATTTAAATGTATTTTTATTTGATCTCATGTGATGACATACACAAAATAGTCCAAAATGTGAAGTGAAATTAAGAAAATTACTTTTTCAAAAAATTCAAAAACGAAAAGTGGTGCATGCATACCCTTTGCTATGAAGCCCCTAAATAATATCTGGCGCAATCAATTACCTTCAGAAGTCACATAATTAGTTAAATAAAGTCAACCCGTGCAATCTAAGTGTCACATGATCTGTCACATGATCACAGTATATACACCTGTTCTGAAGGCCCCGGAGTCTGTAACACCACTAAGCAAGGGGCACCACCATGCAAGCGGCACTATGAAGACCAAGGAGCTCTCCAAACAGGTCAGGGACAAAGTTGTGGAGAAGTACAGATCAGGGTTGGGTTATAAAAAAATATCAGAAACTTTGAACATCCCACAGAGCACCATTAAATCCATTGTAAAAAAAAGTGGAAAGAATATGGAACCACAACAAACCCCAAGAGAGGGCCGCCCCACCAAAACTCACGGACCAGGCAAGGAGGGCATTAGTCAGAGAGGCAACAAAGAGACCAAAGATAAACCTGAAGGAGCTGCAAAGCTCGACAGCGGAGATTGGAGTATCTGTCCATAGGACCACTTTAAGCCGTACACTCCACAGGGCTGGGCTTTACGGAAGAGTGTCCAGAAAAAAAATAAGCAAACATGTTTGGTGTTTGCCAAAAGTTATGTGGGAGACTCCACAAACATATGAAAGAAGTTACTCTGGTCAGATGAGACTAAAATTGAAAACGCTATGTCTGGAGCAAACACAACACCATTCATTACCCAGAGAACACCATCCCCACAGTGAAGCATGGTGGTGGCAGCATCATGCTGTGAGGATGTTTTTTATTGGCAGGGACTGGGAAACTCGTCAGAATTGAAGGAATGATAAGGGGCGCTAATTACAGGGAAATTCTTGAGGGAAACCTGTTTCAGTCTTCCAGAGATTTGAGACTGGGACTGAGGTTCACCTTCCAGCAGGACAATGACCCGAATCATAGTGCTAATGCAACACTTGAGTGGTTTAAGGGGAAACATTTAAATGTCTTAGAATGGCCTAGTCAAAACCCAGACCTCAATCCAATTGAGAATCTGTAGGACTTAAAGATTGCTATACACAAGCGGAACCCATCCAACTTGAAGAAGCTGGAACAGTTTTGCCATGAAGAAATGGCAAAATCCCAGTGGCTGGATGTGCCAAGCTTATAGAGACATATCCCAAGAGACTTGCAGCTGTAATTGCTGCAGAAGGTGGCTCTACAAAGTATTGACTCTGGGGGGGGTGAATAGTTATGCACTTTCAAGTTTTCAGTTTTTGTTGTCTTATTTCTTGTTCGTTTTACAATAAAAACATATTGAATCTTCAAAGTGGTAGGCATGTTGTGTAAATCAAATGATACAACCCCCCCAAAAAATCTATTTTAATTCCAGGTTGTAAGGCAACAAAATAGGAAAAATGCCAAGGGGGGTGAATACTTTCGCAAGCCACTATATATATATATATATATATATATATATATATATATATATATATATATATATATATATATATATATACAGTAGCACTTATATATATATATATTAGTACTTTCCCCTTAAACCACTCAAGTGTTGCATTAGCACTATGCTTATATATATAATAGAATGTGCTGCCAACCTAAAACAGATTATTATTATTATTATTATTATTATTATTACATTGATAATACCTATCACATAATGCCTCCTTCATACAGGCACCTTTCATTTTGTGATTTCATTTCTCATTCATACCCTCTTACTTTTTTGTCTAACTCATTCCCTCATTCTGTTTCCCTCCCCCTCTCTCTCTTTACCTCCCTCTCTCTCTTTACCTCCCCTCTCTCTTTACTTCCCTCTCTCTCTTTACCTCCCTCATTCTGTTTTCTCTCTCTATTTTTACCTCCCCTCTTTACCTCCCGCCTCTCTACCTCCCTCTCTTTACCTCCCTTTCTCTTTACCTCCCCTCTCTTTACCTATCTCTCTTTACCTCCCTCTCTCTTTACCTCTCTCTCTTTCTCTGTTTCTTTACCTCCCTTTCTCTTTACCTATCTCTTTACCTCCCCCTCTCTCTTCTACTCTCTCTTCACCTCTCTACTTTACTCCCTCTCTCTTTACCTCCCTTTCTCTTTACCTCTCTCTCTTTACCTCTCTTTACCTTTCTCTCTGTTTCTTTACATCCCTTTCTCTTTACCTCCTCTTTACCTCCCTCTCTCTCTTTACCTCCCCTCTCTCTTTACCTTTACCTCCCCTCTTTACCTCTCTCTCTTTACCTTTCTCTCTGTTTCTTTACCTCCCTTTCTCTTTACCTCTTTACCTCCCCTCTATCTTTACCTCCCTCTCTCTCTTTACCTCCTCTCTCTCTTTACTCTCTCTCTTTACCTTCCTCTCTCTTTACCTCCCTTTCTCTTTACCTCTCTCTTTACCTCCCCCCTCTCTACCGCTCTCTCTTTACCTCTCTGTCTTTACCTCCCCTCTCTCTACCTCCCTATCTCTTGACCTCCCTCTCTCTTTCAGCTCTTATATTGATATAATGTGCACCATGGAGGGTGAATATTGAAAGTGTAAAACGTTGTTAATTATAAGGCAGCCTCTCTCTCCGTGCTGATTGATCCCGCTGTACACCAAAAGGATTATGGGTCTCGTAGGTGCTACATTTGCGGCGTCTTGTCACCCACCATTACTTTTCTTTGCTCTGAGTAAATGTTCAGGTGTCCAATATTTTTCCACTCTAATGACCATTTTTTGTGTTGAGGGAGTGTTAAATTGTCCGTCCCATTTTTGTGACCTTAACATTTACATGTTCAGGTTCATGTCCATTTGCATTAGATCCAATCAATGTCATTGTGTTTCAAAGGTCGTCATGGTCACCTCTTGTCATTTGGAAGTAACTGCAGCCTTATTTGATTGGAAAGTATCACATTCATTGTATGTTTGGCAATTTAAAGAAGAGGTATTCAGGGCATGTCTTTGTACATGTGGATGCTGGTGTGTAGAGACGGCATCTTGTTCATCTTGAGGGAGAACCAAGTGCTAAGTGGTATTATGTATGTCCTTTGTATTTGTGTTGTCTCCCTGCTTTTATCTCCAACTCCTCTGCCTACAGCCAAATCCCTCTTCATGTCATAGAATGTTTTGTTACCCAACTGCCTTGTACTGTCAACTGCTGCATGTAGCGTTGAAATATCCAAGCAGCTCAGTTTCACTCATACCTCTCCTGTCTCCCTCTCCTCCGTGTTTTCCAGATCGAAATGTTAGAGCACAAATACGGCGGCCACCTCATCTCCGCCGCGCTGCCACCAAGATCCAGACCGCCTTCCGCCAGTACCAGCTCAGCAAGAACTTCGAGAAGATCCGCAACTCCCTGCTGGAGAGTCGCCTGCCGCGGCGCATCTCCATGCGCAAGGTGCGCGTGCAGAACGCTGAGGGCTTCTCCGCTGAGCGGGCGCTGGCCGAAGGCTGCAGCCTGGCGGGTATCCCCTAGTGCGCCGCCATCACTGCCCGCCACAGTGGGCGGCACCCTGACCGACCTGGAGGACTCATTCACAGAGCAGGTGCAGTCGTTGGCAAAGTCCATCGACGACGCACTCAGCAACTGGAGCCTGAAGACCATGTGCTCCTCCAGGAAGGAGGGGCCTATCAGTTCAGTGCAGAGTCCTTCAGTGCGGCCGGGGAGGAGGAGAAGTGGGAGGAGGAGGGTTGGACCAGGCTTTTCTCCAGAGCATATCAGGTGGGGAGAATACAGGCGACCTGCCCCGCAGCGCCAGCAAGCTGCTGATGGCCTTCCGCGATGTGACCGTTCAGATTGACAATCAGAACTTCCGCATGTCCTCCTCCGTCATGGAGTCATCGGCCTCTGTCTCCATGGGCAACTGCGTCCAGCAGCAGCAGGGGGTGCAGCCACCACCCCCACCATGCCCACCGCTCCCCCGCCCTCACCCCTAAAAACACTCCCCTCCTCCCCTGAAGAGGTCACCGCCGAACCCACAGACCCTCCTGTCCCACCCCACGAGCCCCCTCCGCCCCGGAACCAGTGGTAGAAGTAGAGGGGCAGGACGCCGACTTCCCTGCGCCCCCGCCCAGTGAAGAGGAGCTAGAGGAGGAGGAGGGCCAGCAACCCCCCTTGACCCCCCTGGACAAACTAGCCAACCCACAGCCCCCGGAGGTGGTCATCCAGCCCGTCCAGCCACCTCAACCCCAGGATGGTGCACCCTCAGTGGTAACCCCATCCACCGAGGCCCTGGAGGCCAAGCGGAGCGGCTCGGAGACGGCTGAAACCAGTTCCGAGCAGATAAGCTGCAGCAACAGCACTTCCATGGAGGCACGCTCGGCATCGGAGGCCTCATCCAAGGAGGCCCTGCAGGCCATGATCCTCAGTCTGCCGCGCTACCACTGCGAGAACCCGGCCAGCTGCAAGTCGCCCACACTCTCCACCGACGTCATGCGCAAGCGCCTCTACCGCATCGGCCTCAACCTTTTCAATGTGTGAGTACCCAACCATTCCCTCCTTACCCAGGCTGGGTTAGTGAAATAAATATTGTGGACATTAGGTGATGATGTTATTGCTAAAATCTAGCCAGTGATCGGCGAATGGGAGTGAGCTGACAAAAATTAATCCATGGACAAACAATGCTCTTACATGACACACACACACACACACACACACGCACACGCACACTCACACTCACACTCACACTGACACTCACACTCACACTCACACTCAAACACACACACATACGGGGTGGGGTTTACAATCATGGATCTCACCATGAGACAGCACTTTATCTTCTGTAAGTTTCTCTATGATTTTCACTGCTCTCAGCTTGCAGTTTCTCTATGATTTTCACTCTCTTTCTCTTTCCTGCCCTCTCTCATTCTGATGTCGTGGAAATTTCCTCTATTTACCAAATCATGGGAGCAAACCACACACATGTCAGAGTTAGTTATAAAAGTCCATCTTTAATTATATGAGCTCTTATCACAATCCTGTGACTCTCAGATAAATTCAGTGTCTCCCAGTGAATTCCCTCCGAGAGTCCCCTTACAATGCAACTGAGTTCCTTTAATAGCAAAGACACACATAGTCAGACAGCATAGACATAATTCATCGTTCAGCTTTGTCTCCTTTCCCAAACCCCAGAACCATAAACCAAATCCTCCATATCAACAGGCATATATCAAATTGTCATTTATATACAACCCACTCTAAAAACACAAACTCCTGGACAAACTCACGGATAGGGAGGTGAGTGACCCTACAGGTCAACAAAGAGGAGCATAGAATGATTCCACACACTGCAAACCCTCCTTTCCCCACTCGGAAAGGTAGGGAGTAAAAGATATGTTTACACATGATGACACTTTGACTCTCCCCTCTCATGTGGCCCAGGCAACTTAGTCCTGACATAGAACAGATAACTGCCAATGGCCACCACTGTAGTACAACAAAATACATTCTTATGAGAAGTAACTTACACACATTAGATGAATATTAAACATCTTACAAATGTTACCAACAAATTCTGATAATTCCACGACACTGACGACACATATAATTCTCTATTTACATCTCTCACACTAAACATATCTTTCTATTTATACCTGTTCTCTCTCTTTCTCCCTGCCCTCTCTCTCTTCTGACTACACATATCATTCTCTATTTACATCTCTCACACTAAACATATCTTTCTCTATTTACACCATCTCTCTCTTTCCCTGCCTCTCTCTCTTCTGACTACACATATCATTCTCTATTTACACCTGTTCTCTCTTTCTCCCCTGCCCTCTCTCTTTCTGACTACACATATCATTCTCTATTTATACCTCTCTCTTCACTAAACATATCATTTCTATTTACATATTTAAACATATCCATTTCTCTCTCTCTCTCCGCCCTTTTCCTCCCCCCCCCTCTCTCTCCCTCCCTGCAGCTGTGGTTAACCGCCTCTGTTCTGCAGAGCGCCCGTCACCTTCTGTTTGTCTTCGCGCCCAGAAATATCTTCCTCTTTTATCTGCGGTTGTCCCTCTCCCCCTTATATGGTCCATATCCACATAAGCCGAGATCAGCCTGGAGAGGGAGAAACTGTATGCCATGATCCTCAGATTAGAATGCCACAGATGTCGTCATTAAGGGACGTCTCTATATTGTCCTCTAATAGTTGTTTTAAGCATGGAGCGTCTGTGAACCTCCCCGAACGAGAGGGCGAGAGAGTGTGAGGGAGAAGGTGGTGGGGAGAGGGGGATAAGGAGATTGGGAGAGAGCTGCAGAAACGGCCTCCATGTAAAGCTCACATGCTGCAGCATCATCACAGCAGACACACACACACACACACAAATATAAACACACAAAAATATAAACACACACACACTTACTCAATTATATACACACACACACACACACACACACACACACACACACACACACACACACACACACACACACACACACACACACACACACACACACACACACACACACACACACACACACACACACGCACACACACACACACACACACACACACACATACATTCGGAAAGTATTCAGACCCATTTTTCCCCCACATTTTGTTATGTTACAACCTTATTCAAAAATGGATTTAATTCATTTTTGTTCCTCATCAATCTACACACAATACTCCATAATGACAAAGCAAAATAGTTTTTTTGACATTCAGACCCTTTGCTATGAGACTCGAAATTGAGCTCAGTTTCCATAGATCATCCTTGAGATGTTTCTACAACTTGATTGGAGTCTGTGGTAAATTCTATTTATTGGACATGATTTGGAAAAGCACACACATGTCTATATAAGGTCCCACAGTTGACAGTGCATGTCAAAGCAAAAACCAAGCTATGTCGAAGGAATTGTTCGTAGAAGGGTACCAAAACATTTCCGCAGCCTTGAAGGTCCCCAAGAACCTTTAAGATTAATTTAAGAATCATTCTTAAATGGAAGAAGTGTGGAACCACCTGACTGTCCAAACTGAGAAATTGGGAGAGAAGGGCCTTGGTCAGGGAGGTGGCCAAGAACCCGGTGGTCACTAACACAGAGCTCTAGAGATCCTCTGCGGAGATGGGAGAACCTTCCAAAAGAACAACCATCTTTGCAGCACTCTACCAATCAGGCCTTCCTGGCTAAATTCCCAATCTGGCCCTCAAACCATCATGGTCACCTAATAATCCCCAGTTTACAATTGGCTCATTCATCCCCTCCCCCTGTAACTATTCCCCAGGTCGTTGCTGCAAATGAGAACGTGTTCAGGTAAAGTCAGGTAAAATAACGGATAAATAAATAAAATAAATGGTAGAGTGGCCAGACAGAAACCACTCCTGAGTAAAAGGCACATGACAGCCCACTTGGAGTTTGCCAAAAGGCACCTAAAGGACTCTCAGACCATGACAAACAAGATTCTCTGGTCTGATGAAACCAATGTCTGACGTGGCATTTGGCCTGAATGCCAAGCGCCACGTCTGGAGGAAACCTGGCACGGAGGAAACCTGGCACCATCCCTACGGTGAAGCATAGTGGTGGCAGCATCATGCTGTGGGGATGTTTTTCAGCGGCAGGGACTGGGAGACTATTCAGGATTGAAGCAAAGATGAAAGGAGCAAAGTACAGAGAGATCCTTGATGAAAACCTGCTCCTGACTGCTCAGGACCTCAGACTGGGGCGAAGGTTCAACTTTCAACAGGACAACAACCCTAAGCACACAGTCAAGACAATGCAGGAGTGGCTTTGGGACAAGTCTCTGAATGTCCTCGAGTGGCCCAGCCAGATCCTTGACTTGAACCTAATCGAACATCTCTGGAGAGACCTGAAAATAGCTCTGCAGCGACGCTCCCCATCCAACCTGACAGAGCTTGAGAAGATCTGCAGAGAGGAATGGGGAGAAACTCCCCAAATACAGGTGTCAAATCAAATCAAATGTTATTAGTCACATGCGCCGAATAGAACCGGTGTAGACCTTTCAGTGAAATGCTTCCTTACGAGCCCTAACCAACAATGCAGTTTAAAAACGTATGGATAACAATAAGAAATACAAGTAACAAGTCATTAAAGAGCAGCAGTAAAATAATAATAGTGAGACTATCTACAGGAGGGTACCGGTACAGAGTCAATGTGTGGGGGCACCGGTTAGATGAGGTAATATGTACATGTAGGTAGAGTTATTAAGTGACTATGCATAGGTGATAACAACAGAGAGTAGCAGCGGTGTAAAGAGGGGGGAGGGGCAGTGAACATAGTCTGGGTAGCCATTTGATTAGATGTTCAGGAGTCTTATGGCTTGGGGGTAGAAGCTGTTTAGAAGCATGCCAAGCTTGTAGCGTCATAACCAAGAAGACGCGAGGCTGTAATCGCTGCCAAAGGTGCTTCAACAAAGTACTCAGTAAAGGGTCTGAATACTTATGTAAATGTCATATTTATAAATATATATATCTTAGCAAAATTACTAAAAAAGACTGTTTTCGCTTTGTCATTATGTTGTATTGTGTGTAGATTGATGAGGGAAAAAAACAATTGAATACATTTTAGAATAAGGTAACGTAACAAAATGTGGAGTAAGTCAAGGGGTATGAATACTTCCCAAATGCACTGTACCCACACACACACACACACACCCACACAAATACACACATCCACACACACACACAATTACACACACAAATACACACGCGTGCAAATATACATACACACACACACACACACTAAATACTGGTGTCTTTGTAAAAAAACCCACGTGAGATCAGAAGGCTTTAATGGGGCTCTCCAGACAGACTAAAAGAGCTGGACCAGCACTTTCTCTGCTGTTTGAGGAGGAGGGAACAGGATGAAGAGGTGTCTAGAGGGCTCCTCTCATATACACTGTATCTCCCAGAGAGAGGGACAAAGAACGAGAGAGAGAATGAGAGAGGGAGAAAGAACGAGAGAGAGAATGAGAGGGGGAGAAAGAACAAGAGAGAATGAGAGGGAGAGAAAGAACGAGAGAGAGAATGAGAGGGGGAGAAAGAACGAGAGAGAGAATGAGAGGGGGAGAAAGAACGAGATAGAGAATGAGAGGGGAGAAAGAACGAGAGAGAGAATGAGAGGGGGAGAAAGAACGAGAGAGAGAATGAGAGGGGAGAAAGAACGAGAGAGAGAATGAGAGGGAGAAAGAACGAGAGAGAGAATGAGAGGGGGAGAAAGAACGAGAGAGAGAATGAGAGAGGGAGAAAGAACGAGAGAGAGAATGAGAGACGAAGAAAGAACGAGAGAGAGAATGAGAGGGGGAGAAAGAACGAGAGAGAATGAGAGGGGGAGAAAGAACGAGAGAGAGAATGAGAGAGGGAGAAAGAACGAGAGAGAGAGAGAATGAGAGACGGAGAACGAACGAGAGAGAGAATCAGAGACTACAGAATGTGGGATACAGTGAAAAGAGTGAAATTAACATGTGAACAAATGATAGAATGAGAATGACAGAGAGAAAGAATGAAACAACTTGCATGGAAGGAGTGGGATAAAAAGAGAGGGGGAGAGAAAGAGGCACATTTTCAAATCATCTTTCGTAGATTCACATCCTCTCGCCTCTCCTCCTCCTCAAAACGCATAGGAAAGACTAAAGGAGATAAATCCAGAGAGAGAGAGAGAGAGAGAGAGATAGAGAGATAGAGAACAGTATTTGCAAGGTTGTTCTGAGTTTACTCATCTGAAACTATTCCCAGCACCTTGTTAATTATTCATGTTATTTATATGAAAGTTCTGATGGATGTTTAAAGCGATTTCAGTTCCATAGATGGTATGAAAATCCTATATTCCCCAACTGATGTCTTTTGAAAGTATACAGATAACACAAATATTATCCTAGGCATCCCTTTAAAGCACATTAATTCATGAAATACATGCACGCACTCAATTATGCTAATCTGACATCCATTTTGTGATTACTCATAAAATAGCCTGTTCTGTGTTTTGCAACTCCTAGCGTTATTATGTCATACTGAATACACATAGAGTACAGAAGATAAGGATGCTTGGCAACGGTGACCAAACATCTCCCTTTTCAATCAGTGTTCAAATCCTCCTTCAAGAATAGTTCAGTCATATGCTGACATGATCTCCGGTATCAAAGCTGTCTCAACACAAATCGAGTGTGAATGATCATGCATTTAATATATGATAATATTGAAGTACTTGCAGGATATTTCCATATAACACCATCTCTGCGTTGCCCATCTACATGAGACTCAAGTCATTAGCAAGTTTGAGATTCCCAGTTACTCCTGGTGTTATAGGGTAGTGTGCAGAAGAATTCAGGATCTGTGGCAGAGTAAAAGGAGCCTCCTGTTATATGCTTTTAATTCAATAGCACTGAACACTTCCCTCTGCATTCAACTCAGCCACCATGCCCACTCCTCAGCTCAGCCACCATGCCCACTCCTCAGCTCAGCCACCATGCCCACTCCTCAGCTCAGCCACCATGCCCACTCCTCAGCTCAGCCACCATGCCCACTCCTCAGCTCAGCCACCATGCCCACTCCTCAGCTCAGCCACCATGCCCACTCCTCAGCTCAGCCACCATGCCCACTCCTCAGCTCAGCCACCATGCCCACTCCTCAGCTCAGCCACCATGCCCACTCCCTCAGCTCTGCCACCATGCCCACTCCTCAGCTCAGCCACCATGCTCAGCCACCATGCCCACCTCAGCTCAGCCACCATGCCCACTCCTCAGCTCAGCCACCATGCCCACCTCAGCTCAGCCACCATGCCCACTCCTCAGCTCAGCCACCATGCCCACTCCTCAGCTCAGCCACCATGCCCACCTCAGCTCAGCCACCATGCCCACTCCTCAGCTCAGCCACCATGCCCACTCCTCAGCTCAGCCACCATGCCCACTCCTCAGCTCAGCCACCATGCCCACTCCTCAGCTCAGCCACCATGCCCACTCCTCAGCTCAGCCACCATGCCCACTCCTCAGCTCAGCCACCATGCCCACTCCTCAGCTCAGCCACCATGCCCACTCCTCAGCTCAGCCACCATGCCCACTCCTCAGCTCAGCCACCATGCCCACTCCTCAGCTCAGCCACCATGCCCATTCCTCAGCTCAGCCACCATGCCCATTCCTCAGCTCAGCCACCATGCCCACTCAGCTCAGCCACCATGCCCACTCCTCAGCTCAGCCCTCCCATGCAGCATAAGAGACATTTTCCATTTCAATTCTGCTGCTTTTTCCTTTTGACTGCTCAGTCCGTTTTAGAATTCAATTGCCGCTCTGCCATTCACTCTGCCTAGTGAAAAGTGACTAAGTCAAGCCCAGATAAGGACTCCCAAGACAAGTGTCAGACAGATGCATGATGGGTACACGGCAGGGGGCGGCTGTAGGGGGAGCAGTGAGGGGGAGCAAACAGCACACCTGGAAATATCTCTGAAAGGAGAAGACTTGACACGAAATTAACCTCCTACCATGGAGTATCCTCAAGGGCCCGGCTACCCTCTTTGAAGATAATGGTTCGGGCTATTCTCCATCTGTAGATATTAAGAGTGAAAAGGCCATTGACTGCCTAGATGGAACCAATCAGTCAGAGTACAAAAGGGGTGGATCCTAAGAATAATGGCAAACCGTCCAAGGCCCGAATTCTTCATTAGCAATTCCGTTGCAAGTGGAGGATGTAATTAAAAGTTCCAGGCCACTGAGGGAATTCGGGCCATGGGAAATGTCCTGAAAAGTTTTGAGAACATTGGGTTGAAGCAGCATATTTTCCTCCCTCCCTCGCTAGTGCGATTCTTTCCCACATCCAAAATATCAGAAGTATCCAACATACTGGATGTTCCTAACTCCTAACTCGTAATGAATGTTTGTTGAGATGGAAGTAATGGTGCAGTGTGGTGGAATGAGTGGCAGATGAGGGGTCCTCGGAGCTGAGTGCTGAGTCACCGGAGACTCCAGGTGCATATGCCTGCTCAAAAATGCCCTATCATCACAGTGTCTGACAGGGCTCAGCTAACACTCATTCTCAAAAAAGTATTTCTCAAAATTCCAGGAACTTTCAATAGACTCCCTAGTTTTTCTGAAATCCTGGTTAGAGGATCCCGGAATCAGGAAGGAATAAGCAGGAAATTCGGAATCCTCCAACCAGGATTTCTGGAAAACCAGGGAATTTAACCTTAGTTATCAAAACAAGTGAAATCTAATTGTATTAGTCACATGCGCCGAATACAACTTACTTACAGTGAAATACTTACTTACAAGCCCCTAACCAACAGTGCAGTTTCTAAAAAATACAGATAAGTTATGTCATTGACAGAAGGCACATCCATTTTTATTTTGTCCTTATCTCACTCTCCCCTCAAATGCAGAGGTATGGTTTGTTGAGCTTATTCAGCTAACCTGGCTAGTAGTATCTCGTGTATTATGCTAAGGAAAGCTAATTTGGCTAACCTGGCTAATATCCTGTCTGTATAGACTATGGTAGGAAGAGCTAATATGCTTAATATCCTGTTTATGTATACCCGATGGTAGGAAG